>NC_053024.1:371337205-371543133 GCF_003073215.2 Triticum urartu
AGTGAGATACATGCTTGTATTGAGTTGCTTCAGTAAGGATGATTTGGGCATATGGTTATGCTCTATCCATCCATTCCCCTGTTTGAAATTATGGAGTGACCTAGCATGTCTTAATATTGCTCTAGTTTTGCTATAAAATGTTCCTGGCAGATTGTTTACATGTTAATCAATTTTGCCATGGTTGTTGTAGTTGATCCATGCATGCTTTGAACTTGCCCTTGCCATGGTTAGCTTCATGAACATGTATTCTTGCTGATTCTATGCTTATCTTGTCATGCAATGCCTTGTGGTGAGTGATTTGAGCTTGCAAAGATGCCTTCATAACTCTGTTTATGCCATGCTCAGTTTTCTGCTAAGTCTGAATCTGTTTATAAAACTTGCTATGTTTAGATGGGTGCTGTCATATCTTCTGTGCCTTTTTGGCTCATGATCAGTAAGGGACTTTTATTCTATGCATTTAGTAGATTCATTCCATGTCTTTGTTTGCTATGATATGTTTCTTGTTGCATTCTAGATGGCATCGTGCTGTTAATCGCAGAATTATGCCATTCTTGTATTGCTTGCCATTTGCAAACCGTGCATCCGATTCCGGTGATCTTTATATCGATTTCGACCGAAATCATCTCATCTTTCCAGCAGCATGCTTGGTTTTCCAAGTTGATTCCTGGTTCAATATTTCCCTTACGAAGCATGCATATGCATTGCATATCACATTCCGCATGTCATGCCATGTTTTGCATCATGTTTTTTTTTGAATATGTACTGCAAGGCAACAGCCTCACAGCTCTTTATTGAAAACAACAAAGAACAAAGTCCTATTACAAGTACATACAAGAAGAGAAAAGAGGAAGAGAGAAATACTTACAAAGTTACAACCCAAGCAGGGCAAAGAAAAACACTACCTAAGGAAGGTTAGAGATCCAAGTTAGAAGGCTATCCTTGTATTTACATTTTATCCTATGAGAAAGAAGGGTTATGTCATGGATGAAGTTATGCCTCCATGCTCTGAAAGAAGGTGTCTCATTCCTGAAAACCTTGCCATTCCTCAAGATCCAAATGTTCCAAGCTGCTGTAAAGACCACTTCAGTGAAGAAAGAATGCCCAAAATCCTTCCTAGCCTTTACTGCCATGTTGTAAGTTGTCATCCCAGGCTGTGGGTCCCAGATAATCTGCAAGTAATTCCAGACTCTAATGCTAAAATTACAAGAGAAGAACAGATGTGCACGATCTTCATGGATCAGATATGGACATAGGACACAAGTATGATCTTCCACATGACAATGCCTTCTGAGTAGCATGTCTCTGGTGTTTAAACGATCTCTCAGCAGTAACCAACCAAACATTTTGATTTTCAGTGTACATGAAGATTTCCAAATCCATTGGAAGATTGGATCAACAACAATATGCTGATGCTCATACACATAGAAGGATTTGGGTCTGAAACAACCCTTATGAAAAGGCCAAATCCATGCGTCATGAGTTGCAGAGCAAGAATAATCATGAGTCAGCTGTTGAAGACATTCAAGCTCAGCAAAGGCCTGTGTAGAGATAGGCAAATGCAAATTTGATAAAAACTCCTGGGAAAGCACATCAGACACTGAAAGTTGCTCATCAATAACAAAGGAGAAGAGCCTGGGAAATTTTTCACTGAGACAGGAACCCTTAAGCTCAACCATCCATCTGTCAGACCAAAAGAGAATGGACCTGCCATCACCCAACGCTGGAGTAGCCATCTGACAATATTTGTCAACCAATTTAAACACATCACGCCACCAAAAAGATCCACAGAGCGTGGTAGTATGAGGGACAGAGTTGGCATAGTAGGCATTCCAAATAAGGCCAACCCAGGGGATGTCATGATGATTATAAAATTTGTGCAAGAACTTCATAAGCAAGGCCTCATTCTGCACCCTGAGATTAAGCACACCAAGACCCCCTTTGTTTTTTGGTAAGCATACCAAGTCCCAGGCGGCCAGAGATTGTCTCGGAGTATCAGAGTTTCCTCTCCATAGACATTGTCTCTGAATCCTTTCAATTTGCTTCAAAATTCCAGCTGGGATGACTAGTGTGCACAGGAAGTATATAGGCATTGATGTTAGAACAGAGTGGAGCAACTGCAACCTGCTACCTTGATTCAGAAAACATGAAGTGGCAGACAATCTTCTTTCAATCCTATGCACAAGGGGCATGAGGTCTTGGATTGAGGGCCTTGTAGTCCCCATGGGTAGACCCAAGTAAGTAAAAGGCATGGTTCCTATGCTACAGCCAAGAATTGAGGCCAACCTGTTAGCTTCATCAGATGACAAGTTCATAGGCACCATAAGGGATTTTGTAAAATTCACAGATAATCCTGTTGTCACAGCAAAGACATCAAGCATGTCTTTAAGAGCAAGCAGTTGGTGATCAATAGCAGGCAACACAATTAGTGTATCATCAGCATACTGAACAATGGGGTAATCCTGGCTGTTGGAAGGGATTGGCAAAGTCAGAATTCCTTTACTGCACATGTCATTGACAACAGACTGAAGCAGGTCAGCGGCAAGGACAAAAAGAAGAGGTGACATTGGGTCTCCTTGCCTGACTCCTCTCTTACATTTAAAATGGTTACCAGGAACACCATTAAGAAGCACAGAAGAAGAGCCAGAAGACAAAATAGTTTGCATCCAGGAGATCCATTTTTCATTGAAACCCTTGTATCTTAAGATTCTAAGAATGGCATCATGCTCAATAGTGTCAAAGGCTTTAGTAAAATCCAATTTCAGCAGCACTATTGGTCTCTTTGAAGCCTTACACTGGTGGATATACTCAAAGCACCAAGCTAGACAATCCTGAATAGACCTGGATTTAATAAACCCATATGTTGTTTGTGCATTGCACCGTGATTGATTGTTGGTCCTTTGCTTGTGTTCTTGCTTCGGGTAGATCCAGGAGACGTGTATGTGATTGAGGAACCTGTTGAGTACGCTAACGAGGATCAAGCTTTCGTCAACTCTGAGAACATTGCAGGCAAGATGACCATACCCTAGAAATCACTTCTATCTTTTCTTGCTAGTTGTTCGCTCTATTGCTGTGCCGCGATACCTACCACTTGCTATATAATGCCTCCCATATTGCCATGTCAAGCCTCTAACCCACCTTTCCTAGCAAACCGTTGTTTGGTTATGTTACCGCTTTGCTCAGCCCCTCTTATAGCGTTCCTAGTTGCAGGTGAAGATGAAGTTTGTTCCATGTTGGAACATGGATATTGTTGGGATATCATTATTATATCTTGTTTACTTTAATGCATCTATATGTTACCGCTTTATTATATCTTGTTATGCCTGGTGTTTTGTTCCACTCTTGCCGCCCTAGTTTCCGTCATACCGGTGTTATGTTCCTTGATATTGCGTTCCTTACGCGGTTGGGTGTTATGGGAACCCCTTGACAGTTTTTCCTTGAATAAAACTCCTCCAGCAAGGCCCAACCTTGGTTTACCATTTGCCTACCTACCACCATATACCTTCCCTTGGGTTTTGCAGACCCAAGGGTCATCTTTATTTTAAACCCCCCCGGGCCAGTGCTCCTCTGAGTGTTGGTCCGAACTAGAGTCCTTTGCAGCACCACCTCGGGGAAACTCGAGGGTTGGTTTTAGTTGTACGGAGTGCTCATCCGGTGTGCCCTGAGAACGAGATACGTGCGACTCCTATCGGGATTTGTCGGCACATCGGGCGGCTTTGCTGGTCTTGTTTTACCATTGTCGAAATGTCTTGTAACCGGGATTCCGAGACTGATCGGGTCTTGCCGCGAGAAGGAATATCCTTCGTTGACCGTGAGAGCTTGTGATGGGCTAAGTTGGGACACCCCTGCAGGGTTTTGAACTTTCGAAATCCGTGCCTGCGGTTATGGGCAGATGGGAATTTGTTAATATCCGGTTGTAGAGAACCTGACACTTAACTTAATTAAAATGTATCAACCGCGTGTGTAGCCGTGATGGTCTCTTTTCGGCGGGGTCCGGGAAGAGAACACGGTCTCGTGTTATGCTTGAACGTAAGTAGCTTCAGGATCACTTCTTGATCAATATTAGCTTCTCGACCGTGCTTTGCTTCTCTTCTCGCTCTCTTTTGCGTAAGTTAGCCACCATATATGCTAGTGCTTGCTGCAGCTCCACCTCACTACCTTTTCCTACCCCTTAAGCTTAAATAGTCTTGATCTCGCGGGTGTGAGATTGCTGAGTCCCCATGACTCACAGATACTTCCAAATAGATGCAGGTGCCGATGATGCCAGTGCAGGGGACGCTACCGAACTCAAGTGGGAGTTCGACGAGGATTCGGGCCGTTTCTATGTTTCTTTTCCGGATGATCAGTAGCGGAGCCCAGTTGGGGCGATCGGGGATCTAGCATTTGGGGTTGCCTCTCTTTATTTTGGTTCCGTAGTCGAACCTTGATTGTCTTCTGGATGATGTATGATATATTTAAGTATTATGTGAAGTGGCGATTGTAAGCCAACTCTTTATCCCATTCTTATTCAGTACATGGGATGTGTAAAGATTACCCCTCTTGCGACATGCCTACCATGCAGCTATGCCTCTATGTTGTGCCCCGACAAGTTGGAGATATAGCCGCATTGTGGGTGTTACAAGTTGGTAATCAGAGCCTTCCTCGACTTAGGAGCCCCCTGCTTGATCGAATCGCTGACGTTGTTGAGTCTAGAAGGAAATGTTTGGAGTCTTAGGATTATATATATCGGAGAGTAGGATTCTTTTTACTCCTCTATCCCTTCGTCGCTCTGGTGAGGCCCCCTGACGTAGAGTTTTGACTCTTCTCTCCTCAAATTTCACGATTTTTTTAGGATCATGCGGGTATCTTGGAATCGTTCTGATGGTTTTGTGATGAGAACATTGTTCTTGGTGCCTCCTGACATTTAGGGGTTGTGGCAGTGTCCCAGGGAGTTGAGCTCCGAGGTGTTTTCGTCACAATTTTATCGTTGCAGTTCTGGAAAACCTGAGTTCGCCGACATCGAAAATCTCTTTTATGCAATTGTTGGTGAGATAACCTCGACGCCACCCAGTACTGGGGTGGGAGTTCAGGAGTATTGCCATAACTCGTATAACGGATGCTTTTCGAAGGTTGAGGTAAATGATTTCCGAAGGTTTCTTGGTTATGTGTTGAAGGATGGATACAGCTGGATGTAGGATTTGCTAGTTTTGGGTGAGGTATTATGTTTCCCTTGTATCCCCAACACCTGATTGCATAACCATAAAGTTTCGGGAGTTTTATAGGTGGGAATTCATGTAGCTCTAGTATTTCTTCCGGCAGATACTTGGTTTGTGATTGGGTAATCCTTACTAATTATTCGTTCATATCCGTACCTTGTTGATTTATTTATCTACCTTTATCCAAGTGGTTTCTCAACTTTATGGAAGTGTGATGATTTAGTTTGGAATTCATTCGTTCATTCTTGTTCAAATGTTAAGGCTTTATGTTGCAATTTTGATCTATTGATTCAGCTTGAATATATGTCTTTCAAGATGCTAACGGATGTCAACCTCTTCAGGATGGCTCCTCCAACGCGTCTGAATCTGGACCGCAATGATGGGGAACAGTCGAACCCTCCGCCACCACCTCCACCTCTGGAGGCATGGCAAGCTGTCATGGTAGCCACCAACACCAACACTCAGATGCTTTTGCAACTCTTGCAAGAGCGCAACCAAGGGCAAGGCAACCAAGGAAATCAAGGCCAAGGCAACATTCAGCCTCAGTTTGCTACCCTCAATCAATTCCTCGCAAACCAGCCGAACTCCTTTAGTAACTGTGTCGAGGCCACAGACGCCGACGACTGGCTCATGGATATCTGCAAACATTTTGAGTGTAGCAATGTCAGGCCTGAGGATTTTGTCAAGTTTTCTTCGTTTCAACTCAAAGACCAAGCTGCTGAGTGGTATCAACAATACAGAGATTCCAGAGGAGGTCGTGTGATTACCTGGGATGATTTCCATCAAGACTTTAAAGCTCACCACATTCCACAAAGTGTTGCTAAGAGTAAGCGCGAGGAGTTCCGCAATCTCAAGCAAGGCAGCATGTCTATTTACTAATACAATATCCTGTTTCAGAGGCTCGCTCGCTTCGCTAAACAAGACGTCCCTGATGAAAAGAGCATGATTTATCAATTCAGAGGTGGCCTCAGAGAAGATTTGCAATCAGCTCTCGTGCTTCTTGAGCCGACTAAGTATGATGAATTCTACAACATGGCACTAAAGAAAGAGGTTGCTCAGCTCGTGTGATGCTTCTAAGAAGAGAGTCAGGGATGCAGCTCAATCCTCTTCAACTCAAGTGGCCGCTAAGCAACAGAAGTTCTAGTTGCCTCCTCCTCCTCCGTTTCGTCAGTCTTACCAGCAGAAGAGTAAAGGTGGTAATGGATCTTCCCACCCACGCAACCCAGGCTATCAGAGCAAAGCGCAGACTCATACTCCAAGGTCAAGTGCTCCTTATCACCGTCCGCTCTCAGAGGTTACTTGCAACAAGTGTCAGCAGAAAGGGCACTATGCAAACAAATGCTTCAATCAAAGGCGCCTTCCGCCTCCTCCTCCCGTGAGATCTGCCAGCAATGCAGTGGTCAAGCATAATCCCAAGCATGCTAAGGTCAACATGATGAACGCAGCTCAGGCAGAGGATTCTTCAGAAGTGATCATGGGTAACCTTCTAGTTAACTCCATTCCTGCTAAAGTCTTATTTGATACTGGTGCATTGCATTGTTTCATTTCAAAACCTTTTGCATCAAAGTATGAGTAGGGTTATCAAGAATTGCCTAGAACTTTATCAATTGCGTCCCCAGGTAAGCAAATGTCAGCTAATAATTGCGTCCCGGATGTTTCTATCAAGATGGGCGACTACAAATTTCTATCTTCTCCAATTGTTCTTGGCGACTCTGATATTGATCTAATTCTCGAGATGGACTGGCTTTCTAAGCACAAGGCTCTGCTTGATTGTGCTGCTAGAGAAATTCAATTGACACACTCTTCTAAGGAAGTGATCATCTATGCCGCTCGTGATGAAACCATTCAGTTGTTTTCTCTCAATGAGAAGGGAGAGTTGAATGCCATCTCTCAGATTCCAGTCGTTTGTGAATATCAAGACGTCTTTCCAGAAGAGCTTCCGGGAATGCCTCCTCACCGGCCAGTTGAATTCGTTATCGATCTTGAGCCTGGCACGGAACCTGTTTGCAAACGTCCTTACAAGCTTGGACCAAAGGAATTGAAGAAACAGCTCGATGAACAAGAGCATCTGGGTCTAATCAGACCGAGTTCTTCTCCATGGGGGTGTGGTGTTCTTTCTGTGCAGAAGAAGGATGGCACGGACCGACTTTGTGTCGACTACCGCCCATTGAACAAGAAGACAATAAAGAACAAGTACCCACTTCCCAACATCAATGAGCTTTTTGAGCAACTTAAGGGTGCTCGAGTTTTCTCCAAGCTTGACCTCCGTATGGGTTATCATCAGATTCGCATTCGTGAACAAGATATCCCCAAGACAGCTTTCAGAACAAGCTATGGTTCTTATGAATATACTGACATGTCTTTTGGCCTTGTCAATGCTCCTCCAACGTTCTCTCGCATGATGAACTTCATCTTCAACCCTTACACAAATGATTTCATCCTGGTGTATCTCGATGATATTTTGGTCTTTTCCAAGAATAAGGAGGATCATGCCAAGCATTTGAGATTGGTACTCGACAAACTCAGAGAACATCAATTCTATGCGGAGTTTTCCAAGTGTGAGTTCTGGCTTGATGAGGTTCTCTACCTTGGACATATCATTTCCGCCAAGGGCATTGCTGTTAATCCCGAGAAGGTTTCTGCAATTGTGAATTGGGAGCCTCCTCAGAATGTGAAGCAGCTCCGCAGTTTTCTTGGGCTTGCAAGCTATTGTCGAATATTCGTTGAGAATTTCTCTAAGATTGCAAAGCCTCTTTCCAACCTCCTCAAGAAACATGTCAAGTATGTCTGGACGCCTGAATGTGATGTGGCTTTCAACACCGTGAAAGAGAAGCTAGTTACAGCTCCTGTTTTGACTCCTCCTGATGAATCCAAACCATTCGAAGATTTCTGTGATGCCTCCCTGCAAGGTCTCGGTGCTGTGTTAATGCAAGAGAAGAAAGTTGTGGCCTACACCTCTCGCCAGTCAAAGCCCAACGAAAAGAACTACCCCACTCATGACCTCGAGTTGGCGGCAGACTGCAGAAAGGCAAATGTGGATGCACTGGAGAAAGCCCGGTTTGGCGGCACCTGACCAACTTAATGACGGAATTTATCCCTGAAAATATAACTGTGGTAACTGATACTCCAATATCAACTATCAAACTATAATCCAATTCATAGCAATATCCAACAAATAATCCAAACATAATATCATCATCTCAAAATACCCCAAGGGTAGCACAACACTACTGTCATGATGAATCCGAAAACAATACTCCTACTACTCCAATAACAAGAATAAAGCTATTTGGCTAAGATCCACATGTAAACATCGTTTCCGAAAATAATACTCCAAGCAATAGAACATCAACTAGCATCATGAAAATAATCATACTAACCACTAATAATCCAAAGGCAGCATGATACCCAAACTAATACTCCAAAATATAATAACAGGTATCATCATGAAAATAATCATACTAACCACTAATAATCCAAAGGCAGCATGACATCCAAAGTAATACTCCAAAATATATTAACACATATCATCATGAAAATAATCATACTAACCACTAATAATCCAAAGGCAGCATGATATCCAAAGTAATACTCCAAAATATATTAACAGATATCGTCATGAAAATAATCATACTAACCACTAATAATCCAAAGGCAGCATGATATCCAAAGTAATACTCCAAAATATATTAACAGATATCATCATGAAAATAATCATACTAACCACTAATAATCCAAAGGCAGCATGTCAACCACATAAGCTGCAAAATATAAGTCCTAGATCATCATGAAAATATCATAGCAATAACAATAATCAAAATACAACTGTGAGAAATTGCCATGCACAAAGTCATGTAGCTAAAGCAATATTTTAAACAAGTTCAAATAATTTAAGCCATGTCACTACATTGCAATCATGCAAATGGAGGGTGTGGCTTGCCTGGGGTGGAAGAAATCACTGGGACAAAGTGTGAGAAACTCGCGGAAATGATCGCCGGAAAACGTTCATTCTCGGAGGGGGCTGATTAAGCTCAAGGGAAAAATGGTCATTTTCAGAATGTCGAAACATGGTGAAAATGATACCAATAGAATGGGCTCGACGAAACAAAGAAGTGGGCTTTGGATTCACCTCATTTGGATTTGGGAGTAAAACGATATAGCCCGACAAAGTTCAGGGACTAATCTGTAAATATTTCTCCACAAACATGTCCCTGGACTGAAAAACAGAAAATGTATTTCAGACAATACACTTTCAGAATAGGAAAGCGTATTCTTGGCCGCAACAGAGGGAAATACGCCTTCCTTAAGAGAAAACACATTTCTGTTAGAAGTAAAGCAAAAATACGTTTAAGGGCAAAGGAAGACGTATCTAGTGGAATACGCTTCCACTTACCACGTGGCCAGGGGTGGGGTCAACGGCTGTGCGGCTGCCAGGTGGGGTCCGTGGGGCCTACGGCCAGCTGAAAGGGCGACCCGGTCGTCTCCTTCTCCATCGCGCTCGCCCGCGAGACAGAGGGAGGTCGCCGGCGTCAGGCGGCGATTCCCGGCGCCACAGAGGGTCTCAATTGACGCTCCGCCTACCGACGAGTTCAGGGCGACGAGGCGCTCCTGCCTGGGCCCTTCACTCTTGCCGAGGTGCACCAGAGAGAGAGCAGCTTTGGCTAGGGCGGACGGGGCTCTACGGGCTCCGGCGAACTCGTGGCCGGAGGCCACCGGAGAAGGAATGGGGCACTAGGGTGGATCTAGCGTGGATGAGGAGGCCTCTGGTGATGCTATAACGGAGGGAGAGAGCTCGACTCCCTCGGATTTATGCCGGAGGGGGGCGGCGGCCATGGCGGCGATGGAGACTCCAGAGAGCTCCTTGGGCTCGAGGGGATGGCTAGGCGGGGTTCTCAGAGTGGAGTGAGGTTTCTAGTGAGGAGAAAAGCACCCGGGACGGGCTTATATAGCCGCGGGGCGAGGAGGCCGAGCTGGCGTCGCCGCGGACACGTGCCCACACGCATGAACTCGGGGGGTAGATGATGGAGAGGAGCAGCGGGCATGCTCATGGGACGGAGGAGGCCAAGGGGGCGCAGGGAGGAAGAAGACGGTGAAGAACCGCGCCAAAATGCCACTGTGCGCTCATGGGCACGCGGCGGCTTGCGTCGGTGAGGAAGCTGCCGGAGGGGGAGCGGGGTCCAGTTGATCGGCAACGATGAGAGGAAGACAATGGACATGCTCACGCACGCTAAGACGACGAGGGGGAGTGGGGCCCAAGCAAGAATCCATCCTGGGCGTGGCCAACGGTAGCAGAGCGTGCCCACAGGCTTGCCATTAACGCGGCCACCGCGTGCACTGGCATGTAGCCGGGGAGATGGGCTTGGACATGTTGTCTAGTGGGTAGTTCATCCAGGGTAGGTCTCAACTACGGTGGTAGTTCGGTTAAAAGTGTTCTAGTTAAACAGTGAGAACCCTCTGAAGTTTACTACAGTAAACTTGGGTGAGCACTAGTGATCAACAGGAAGGGTTTTGGATCCAATGGATTTGTCTGCGAGGTTGAGGTAAAGAAGGACTTTCATCCTGGTAACTTGGAGAAGAATTGGCTCAAGATAAATCATAGTTGCTTTGCAACTAACCAAAATGGTCCAGAAACTTGATCAGGATGGTGCACTCAAATGGGGTCGCCACTTGAGCTCAAGTTTGGCAAGGCTTCATGATTTGATCATATAAAGATGCCGTATAAGTTTCATACCAATTGGATTCACCAAAATGGTACTTTCTTCACAAACATCCTTGCTGACCAGAAACTTGCAAAAATTCTAGAGGAAAAGTGGCTTGATGAAACATGCCCAAAATGGGTTGAGGTAGGTTATATGGATAATAGAAGGCCTAGAAAAATTGGCAGCCATAATGGATCAAGATAAAGTATACTTGCTTCACAAGCTGAAAGTTTGGGCAGAATCAAAGAATTGAAGATGAGCTCACATGGAGGCATAACATGAACTCTACTTTGGTGGAGGGCTATTATATGATGATATGAGGGATCATGCAAAATGGAAACTCATTTGGATATGCCTAGCTTGTACTTCCTTCACAACTAGTTCCCTCAGACATGAACTTTGGAAAATCATAATTAAATAATTACTAGGAAAATGAGGTTGCATTTTGGCATGTGGCAATGATATGGACAGAGAAAGGTGTCCAAGGAGTTTGAGGTCAATTGGGAAAAGATAAATGGCACTTGCTTCACATTCTACCATTTAGGGCAGAATAGGAAATGAATTATTTGAGCAAGATGATAAACATGACAAATGAAATATTTTGCCATATTAGAGAAAGATATGACCCAAACAATTTATGAGAATAATTTGGGAATTTTAGGAGTGATGGAAATAAAGGTTGCTTCACAACCTAGGGCAGACAGGGTTATTCCTTTAATAGAAAAAGGAATATTCCTGAGAAAAAGAATTTAGGGTTTGGTCAAGCAGTGATGTGACAAGATCTTGGCAGGGTTTTGAGAATGATGAGCCACTTGGGAAGGAAAAAGAGGATGATTTCCCAGGTGGCAAGGCCACAGAATCACTCCAAAAAGAAAAACAGAGCAAAAACAAATAAATCAAAAGGAAAAAGAAAAGGGCCAAAATCCAGGCTGTTACAACTCTTCCCCCTTAAAGAAATCTCATCCTCGAGATTTAGTTGCTCTGGGAACAAGTATGACTTGATGATACCATTTCCAACTCGGGCATCCTTTTTCCTTTATTTATTGTTCCCCCAAGAATTTTAGATGATCAACTTACCTTGCTCTGGGGTGGCTTTTCCCAAATTTTGATGGGCCTTTGCTCATATACCAAATCCTTTTGCTGACGTTGATTTTATCATATCTGCGGTGATGTCCGATGGATCTGATCATAAATTTCTTTTTGGTCATGAAAACCTTTTTATTTCTGTCATGGGGTTGCTGCAAATAAATGCAAGCCTTCTGGGTTCAATAAATACTTAGAATTAATCATGGCCATCTTCTGACGGGGTCTGACTGCTCAAAGGCGGTACTGATTTTGATTTATTTCTTTGGCTCGAGCATGAGATATGTACCAAAGATCTAACTGCCTTTTGTCAGGAGCAATATAACAGTGTATGGAGTTATAGTTATGTCATACCCCAGACATTTACATTTGGAGACTTTGCCCAACAGGGGCTGACGGACAAATGCTTTTCCTGACAGACTGACCAGGTACTTGATTTCGTCGGCGAGTACACTGAGTCAAAGCTGATTATTCGGCTTTTGACTTTCTCATTTTATCGGTATACCCATTTTTGGAAATACGCGGTGGTATGGTTTAACATTGCCGCTGAGGTCAAACTGTTGAGGTTGCAAAGGAATATTGGATCTGACAGAACAGTCTTGGATATTCCACACTAACCATGTCAAGCAGGTCAGTGGGATATGAAAATCCTTGTAAATAGAGTAGGCCATTGAAGATGTATGTCTGTGTGGATCCATATGGAATTATGGCCTCCAACTGACTTGGGGTATCCGGACCCTGATGGTCGTGCAAAATCATCATACCTTTGTTGTCGGTCTCACCCTTTAATGGTCATGATTTTCTTTGTCAGGATACCTTACTGAAATAACTTGGCCACACATGTCCTTGATTCTTCGTATGACCCTGACTGTGGCTAGTGCAATATTGTTGGCATTATTCCTTCTGCTTATTTTCTGACCTGTGTTCGCACATATATGACATATACTCGGGGTTTGTAGCTATACGGAGCTCATTGCTTCCTTAGGTATATCTATTGGATCAGTGTCGTATCCCGTATAAGTGACCGATCTGACCTGGGATACATGCGTACCATATATATAATAATCGTATGCAACTGAATACCATATTATTGCGGCAGGCATATGTTTTGACTAAATTGTTCCTCTGGCAAAATTATTGCACATTTGATCCTTGAGAGGTACTACCATATACTGCAAACTCATCATGTAATCTCTGAGGACGGTGCATAGTATGGTACTGACATGGACTGGGTGGCTTACAAGGGAAGCCATCCAAGTAGCTTGCTGAGGAAGACTCTTAGATTCTGCTCGAGGCTTTTGTCTAGGTAGCATGCAGAAGAAATCTCGATAACTTACACACGAAGCTTGGTCGGATTATTGTGCTGGAGAAACTTGAGTTCTGTACTTGAGAAGCTTCCCCTCGGGTTTGCTTGTTGAGAAAATTCATTTCCGTCTATCATAAGCTTTTACCGAGGTATCTTGTTGAGAAAGACCAGTTACCCTGGGCCGGAAATTTTTCACATATCATGCTGAGGAAAAATTTGAGGAGCCTTGCCACATAAATTTCTTCTGATAGCATGTGGAATAATGTTGGGTTTCTTATGTCCAAAACTTCATACTGATATGCAGACTGAAATCCATGCACAATTCCGTAATATTTTGCGGCTGATTATTTCCATGAGAAACTTTGTTTGACTGTCTTCCTTGAACATATCACATCCTGACTTCCTCTTGGAGTACAACATATTTCAAGTATCATTGATTGCTGAGCCAAAACATTGCCTATGATCCATACCTTTGACTGAAAAGTATACCGTTGGTATTGCATCTGACTTGTCTTTCTGCTGGCTGGAACATTACTGCTGTAGAATTGATGCGGATAATCAACCCAAGACATAATTGGCATTCTGAGCAGATATTCCTTATATCATGTGGTTGACTAAGAAGGCCATAATGTTTAGCTGAGCTTCTTCCAAATATTTGAAATACTTATTACTTCTTAGAGTCCGATGTCAGTTGATGAGCAACTCTTTATAGGGGAAAATAATGTAACACCGGGGCCCAAAAAGGAAGAAGCAAAAGAAAAATCAACTAAACAAAAACACACAACAACAATCCATTCACACACAATCAATGTCACATATCACTGCTAGTCACACAATATGCATGCCTACTTAAGCACACAAATTTCATGGGATCTCTGGTTCTACGATCTAGCATGTTGTGACGATGTGCACAAGGATGAATAAATGTGTGGAAAAGTTGGTGTAAACAGCGCTACACCAAGGGCTAGCTTAGCCAGGTAGCAACCTGTACTAGCTCAGAGGCGAGGACGCATTCGGCAATCATGTAGTGAGACACAAAGGTCGAAACCACATTATTTTCAAGCGGACAGGAAAAGATCCGTACTCGTCCAAGAAATAGGATAGCGGGGAAAAACTGAGGCTGCTGACATTGCCGTTTCTTGATAACTACGATCATTAAGGGTTGCCAAAATGACAAGAAGAAGGACGTTCCGTGATCAAGGTTGGAAAAAGCGGTAGGCGTAAGCGAGGCGGTTGGCCTTCGCCTAGTGCCTAGGCGGTGCCTAAGCACCCTAGGCGTGGCCTTAGCGGTAATATAGTTTTTACTCGTAGTGTATTTGTGATTATTATATGGGTGTTGATATTAGTTTAGGGCATATAAATAAGTTAATTACCATCTACTGCCATTGGAATATGACCCATTTGGCACATCAGTGCAGTATGTGGCATGATTTCTTGCTTGGGTAGGCAATTCCTTGCTTGCCCTGCATAGATCTCCATTTATGCCCTAGGCGAGGCGTTTGGCCCTTGCCTAGCGCCTAGGCGTGCCTAAGCGCCTCCTAGGCACTGCCTTTTCCAATAGAGGCGGCAGTTGTCCATGCATTATTAACGTGGAGATATCTCTTGTTGGGAAGGAAAGTGGACATCTTCACTGATCATAAGAGCCTCAAGTACATCTTCACTTAGCCCAACCTCAACCTCAGGCAGACTCGTTGGGTCGAAATGATTCAAGAATACAACCCGAGTATCGAATATACTCCAGGCAAGGCCAATGCCATTGCAGATGCTTTGAGCAGGAAGGCTTACTGCAACAGCTTAATTCTCAAGCCCTTCCAACCAGACCTTTGTGAAGCTTTCCGCAAACTTAGTCTCCAAGTTGTTCCTCAAGGCTTCCTTGCCAACCTCCAAGTCTCTCCTACTTTGGAAGATCAAATTCGTGAGGCACAACTTCTTGATGCCATGGTGAAGAAGGTGAAAAATGGGATTGCCAAGAGCCAACCCAAGTACAAGTGCTGTTGCCTTGATGACAAAGACACTCTATTCTTCGAGGATCGAATTGTGGTTCCTAAAGGCAATATAAGGAAAGTCATTATGAACGAGGCTCACAATTCCCTTCTATCCATTCATCCTAGAAGTACGAAGATGTACCATGACCTCAAGCAGTCATATTGGTGGACTCGAATAAAGCGAGAAATTGCTCAATTCACGAATGAATGTGATGTATGCAGAAGGGTGAACGCAGAACACCAAAGGCCAGCTGGTCTCCTTCAACCTCTTGCTATTCCAGAATGGAAGTTTGACCATATTGAAATGGACCTCGTCTCTGGATTTCCCAAGTCCAAACGTGGAAATGATGCTATCTTCGTTGTCATCGACAAGCTTACTAAAGTGGCTCATTTCCTTCCAATCAAGGAATCTATCACAGCAGCTCAGCTAGCGGAGCTATACACCTCCAGGATTGTCTCCTTGCACGGCATTACGCAATTGATATCTTCAGATCATGGAAGCATCTTTACTTCTAAGTTCTGGGACTCCTTCCAGAAGGCCATGGGCACCAACATTCGCTTCAGCACAACCTTCCATCCTCAAACTAGTGGACAAGTCGAGCGAGTCAATCAAATCCTTGAAGATATGCTCAGGGCTTGTGTCATTTCCTTCTGTATGAAGTGGGAAGATTGTCTTCCATATGCCGAGTTCTCCTACAACAACAGCTTCCAAGCGAGTTCGGGCAAGGCCCCATTCGAGATTCTCTATGGCAGAAAGTGCCATACTCCTCTTAATTGGTCAGAGACTGGTGAACACCAACTTCTTGGCAATGACTTGATCACAGAGGCTGAAGAAATGTGTAAAGTCATCCGTGAAAATCTCAAAGCTACGCAATCGCGCCAGAAGAGTTACTATGATAGCAAGCACTGTGACTTGGCTTTCGAGATCGGAGACCATGTCTACCTCCGCGTCTCTCCAATGAAAGGCACTCGTCGCTTTGGTATCAAAGGGAAGCTTTCCCCTAGATACGTCGGTCCTTTCAAGATCATTGGCAAAAGAGGCGATCTCGCTTATCAACTTGAGCTTCCGTCCAACTTCGCAAATGTGCACGACGTGTTTCACGTGTCACAACTTCACAAGTGCTTCAAGACTCCTGAGCAAACCATCAACTTCGAAGAGATTGATCTCCAAGAAGACCTGTCTTATCATGAGCATCCCGTTGCTATTCTTGAAGAAACCGAGCACAAGACTCGCAACAACTCTATCAAATTCCTGAAAGTGAAGTGGTCACATCATTCCGACCGAGAAGACACCTGGGAACGCGAGGATCACCTTCGTTCCGAATATCCGGAGTTCTTTCAGTCCTAGATATCGGGATGAGATCCTTTCGTAGTGGTGGAGTGTTGTAACACCCCAGATGTAACTTGCCATATTTGTAACTCCGACGATGCCATTTTCGGCGTTAAGTTATGAGATTCCCTTCATGGTTGGTTTTTTGTCCTTGTTTTGCACTTTGTTCATGTCATGCTTTTCACATCATGTCATCATGTGCATCTCATTTGCATATGTTTTCGTCTCATGCATCCGAGCATTATCCCCGTTGTCCGTTTCGCTATCCGACACTCCTACGTGCACCGGCGCGCCCCTCTTGCCTCTTTTCCTGAGCGGGTGTTAAACGTTCTCAGAATGAACCAAGATTTTCCAAGTGGCCTTGGTACACCACCGGTAGACCGCCTGTCAAATTTCGTGTCATTTGGAGTCCGTTTGATGCTCCAACGGTTAACCGGGGAACCGTAAAGGCCTTGTGTTTGTTGCAGCCCAACACCCCACCAAAACAGCCAAATAACCCATCCAAACCACTCCCATGTACTCCATCGTTAGATCACGATCGCGTGGTCGAAAACTACACTCCATTTGGACACTCCTACCTCCTCCTAGGTATAAATATGTGCACCTCTCCAATAATCTCGCAGTCTAACCCTAGCCCTTTCCCCACTCTGCCGTCGGACATGTCTGGTCCGCACCGGACAGGAGCCCGCCGCCGTCCACGGCCAATCCACACGCGCCACGTCGCCCATGCCGCGCCCCACTTCGCCGCGTCGGCCTGCCGGGGCCCAGGCGGGGCCCTCCCCGGCCCGCGGCTCCTCCGCCCGTCCGCCGCCCGCGGCCCAACGCCTCTCCCCTCGCCGCGCCACGCCGCCACCGCAGAGCTCCGCCGCCGCCGCCCGTGGCCTCCGCCTCCCCGCACCTTCCGCCTCTTCTCTGGCCAGATCCGGCCGCGGGAGGGCCGGATCCGGCGAGTAGCAAGCTCCGGCGACCTCCCTCCTCTTCTCCGGCAAGTCCCATGCGCCAACGTCTCCCTCGTCTCTGGTGCAAGTCCGGCGAACATCGGTTTGCGTGCCGCGGTCTAAACCTAGATCTATTCTTCAGAGAGGTTGTTTTCTGCTAAGTCCCTAACATTTTGTGGCCCTGTTCTTCATGCCATAACTCCATGACCGTAGCTCCGTTTCATGCGCATGATATATCAAAATGTTAAATGGGAGATGCTCTACATTTTATTCCATTGTGGAATGCTTGTTTGAGTCCATCTTGATGCCCAAATCATTGATGAAAGAGTTATATAAATTGCTAGGTGTTGTTACTTATCAGAGTATGAGGTTTTGGCATTTTTGTCACATTTGTTGTGTGCATCATATGGGCATGAGCTCTACATGTGTTTTGATCTATGACATGCTATCTTTACAGGGGTGCTAGCCATGTATTTTTTTGATCAATGTGGTGACTAGCACAAGCATGCAAAGTAGCCTTCATGATATTGCTGATTTCAGGGACTTCGGATTTTGCCAAGTCCTTGGTCTGCTGTTATTTTTATGCCATGTAAACTAGATGCTACAGTGAGATACATGCTTGTATTGAGTTGCTTCAGTAAGGATGATTTGGGCATATGGTTATGCTCTATCCATCCATTCCCCTGTTTGAAATTATGGAGTGACCTAGCATGTCTTAATATTGCTCTAGTTTTGCTATAAAATGTTCCTGGCAGATTGTTTACATGTTAATCAATTTTGCCATGGTTGTTGTAGTTGATCCATGCATGCTTTGAACTTGCCCTTGCCATGGTTAGCTTCATGAACATGTATTCTTGCTGATTCTATGCTTATCTTGTCATGCAATGCCTTGTGGTGAGTGATTTGAGCTTGCAAAGATGCCTTCATAACTCTGTTTATGCCATGCTCAGTTTTCTGCTAAGTCTGAATCTGTTTATAAAACTTGCTATGTTTAGATGGGTGCCGTCATATCTTCTGTGCTTTTTTGGCTCATCATCAGTAAGGGACTTTTGTTCTATGCATTTTGTAGATTCATTCCATGCCTTTGATTTCTATGATATGTTTCTGTAGTGTGCTGTTCGCTTGCTCTAAACATTACTTCCTGATTTTATTCCTGGCATGTTAGTATTTTCACTAAGTCTGTGAAGCTGATATCTTTTGCACTTTTTCCATGCTTGTTTGAACCTGCTCTTCTGTGATTTAGCCATAGTACAGTGTTCATGTTTTGTCAAGCATCTTAAGTAGATTACTGCCATGTGCTTTATTGCTATGTTGGAGTGCAGTAGCGTAGTTTCTTGTTGCATTCTAGATGGCATCGTGTTGTTAATCGCAGAATTATGCCATTCTTGTTTTGCTTGCCATTTGCAAACCGTGCATCCGATTCTGGTGATCTTTATATCGATTTCGACCGAAATCATCTCATCTTTCTAGCGGCATTCTTGGTTTGCCAAGTTGATGCCTGGTTCAATCTTTCCCTTCCAAAGCACGCATATGCATTGCATATCACATTCCGCATGTCATGCCATGTTTTGCATCATGTTGTTTGTGCATTGCACCGTGATTGATTGTTGGTCCTTTGCTTGTGTTCTTGCTTTGGGTAGAGCCGGGAGACGAGTACATGATTGAGGAACTTGTTGAGTACGCTAACAAGGATCAAGCTTTCGTTAACTCTGAGTACATTGCATGCAAGATGACCATACCCTCGAAATCACTTCTATCTTTGCTTGCTAGTTGTTTGCTCTATTGCTGTGCCGTGATACCTACCACTGGTGAAAGTGCAACTATCCCTAGGTGGTTTTGGTAATTCCTAACAACATATAGCTCATTGAGCTAATGCTATTCCAAGATTAATATTTCAGGAAAAGCTCAATGAATGGCATGGCATGGATGAGGAATGTGGACCCCTCAAAATACCAAGGACAAGAAGATTGGCTCAAGCTCAAAGCTCAAGACTCTACATTTTATATTTTAGTGATCCAAGATCACATTGAGTCTATAGGAAAAGCCAATACTATCAAGGACGGATGAGGTGTTGTTTAATGAGGTTCTTGCTTCATAGTGCTTAGTGATATGCTCCAAAACCCTCAACTACCTTCCCACATCCACATATGACCTAAACCCAAAGTCAAACTTGGCCCCACCGATTCTTTCTATCCGGCGCCACCGAGTTCAAATGTCATAGCCACAGGCACAAACCCTAGGCAAATCGGTCTCACCGATAGGGATTTCGGTCACACCGAGATGGGGTTGTAATCTCTCCGTTTCCCTTCGTAATGTTTCGGTCCTACCGAGATGAGCGATCGGTCCCACCGAGATTGCAATGTAAACTCTCTGTTTTCCCTTTGTAACGTTTCGGTCTCACCCAAATGAGCGATCGGTCCCACCGAGTTTACCTGACCAACTCTCTGGTTATCTTATTACCAAAATCGGTCCCACCGAGTTTGTGTAATCGGTCACACCGAGATTACGTTATGCCCTAACCCTAACCATATCGGTCCTACCAAATTGCATCTCAGTCCCACCGAAAATCCTAACGGTCACTAGGTTTGCTAAATTGGTCCGACCGAGTTTCTCAATTCGGTCTCACCGAGATTGGTAAATTGTGTGTAACGGTTAGTTTTTGTGTGGTGGCTATATATACCCCTCCACCCACTCTTCATTCGTGGATAGAGCCATCAGAACATACCTACACTTCCAATACACATTTTCTGAGAGAGAACCACCTACTCATGTGTTGAGGCCAAGATATTCCATTCCTACCATATGAATCTTGATCTCTAGCCTTCCCAAGTTGCTTTCCACTCAAATCTTCTTTCCACCAAATTCATATCCTATGAGAGAGAGTTGAGTGTTGGGGAGACTATCATTTGAAGCACAAGAGCAAGGAGTTCATCATCAACACACCATTTGTTACTTCTTGGAGAGTGGTGTCTCCTAGATTGGCTAGGTGTCACTTGGGAGCCTCCAACAAAGGTTGTGGAGTTGAACCAAGGAGTTTGTAAGGGCAAGGAGATCGCCTACTTCGTGAAGATCTACCGCTAGTGAGGCAAGTCCTTCGTGGGCGATGGCCATGATGGGATAGACAAAGTTGCTTCTTCGTGGACCGTTCATGGGTGGAGCCCTCCGTGGACTCGCACAACCGTTACCCTCCGTGGGTTGAAGTCTCCGTCAACGTGGATGTACGATAGCACCACCTATCGGAACCACGACAAAAACATCCGTGTCTCCAATTGCGTTTGAATTCTCCAAACCCTTCCCTTTACATTCTTACAAGTTGCATGCTTTACTTTCCGCTGCTCATAGACTCTTTGCATGCTTGCTTGAATTGTGTTAAGATTGCTTGACTTGTGCTAAGATAGCTAAAATCTTCCAAAGACTAAAATTGGGAAAAGGATAGATTTTTATTTGGTCAAGTAGTCTAATCACCCCCCTCTAGACATACTTTTGATCCTACAGGTGGTATCAGAGCTTTGGTCTCCATTTGCTTTGATTTCCATAGCTTTTGGTGGTCATAGCCTTGGTTTCACAACCTAGGAGAATATGACATCTAGCGAGGGAAATTATCACCGTAGAGGTCCTTACTTTGATGGTACTAATTTTGCTAGTTGGAAGCATAAGATGAAAATGCATATTCTTGTACATAACCCCGCCGTTTGGGCTATTGTGTGTGTTGGCTTGCAAGGTGAATTCTTTGATGGGAGAGAACCGAATCGTGAAGCTACCGCAGATGAGTTGAAGATGCTACAATACAATGCTCAAGCTTATGATATCCTCTTCAATGGATTGTGCCCCGAAGAATTCAACAAAATCAGTCATCGTAAGAATGCAAAGGAAATTTGGGATACTTTGATTGATATGCACGAAAGTACCGACTCCGTCAAGGAATCCAAGTTGGTTGTGCTTCAAAGTCAACTTGACAATTTCAAAATGAAGGATGGTGAAGGTGTCACTGAAATGTACTCTAGGCTTGCTCTTATCACAAATGAGATTGTTGGCTTAGGAAGTGAAGAGATGACCGACAAATTCATCATCAAGAAGATCCTAAGAGCCTTGGTTGCAAAATACGATACCATATGCACATTGATCCAAATGATGCCAAATTACAAAGATCTCAAGCCTACGGAAGTCATTGGAAGAATTGTTGCTCATGAGATGTCACTCAAGGATAAGGAGGAGCTCCATAACAAGTCAAGTGGTGCTTACAAAGCCTCATGTGAAGCCCCCACATCATCAAGTGAGAAACAAACCTTCAATGAAGAATTGAGCCTAATGGTGAAGAACTTCAACAAGTTCTACAAGAATAAGAACATTCAATTGGCATTCGCTCTCGACTAGAAGATCTTTTGTCATTGTAGGACCTTGACTTGGAACTTCTCTCTTTGCTTCTACTCTTGTAGAACTTGTTGAAGTCTTCACCATTAGGCTCAATTCTTCATTGAAGGTTTGTTTCTCACTTGATGATGTGGGAGCTTCACATGAGGCTTTGTAAGCACCACTTGACTTGTTATGGAGCTCCTCCTTATCCTTGAGTGACATCTCATGAGCAACAATTCTTCCAATGACTTCCGTTGGCTTGAGATCTTTGTAATTTGGCATCATTTGGATCAATGTGCATACGGTATCGTATTTTTCCATCCAAGGCTCTTAGGATCTTCTTGATGATGAATCTGTCGGTCATCTCTTCACTTCCTAAGCCGGCAATCTCATTTGTGATAAGACAAAGCCTAGAGTACATCTCAGCGACACCTTCACCATCCTTCATTTTGAACTTGTCAAGATGACTTTGAAGCACATCCAAGTTGGATTCCTTGACGGAGTCGGTACCTTCGTGCATATCAATCAAAGTATCCCAAATTTTCTTTGCATTCTCAAGACGACTGATTTTGTTGAATTCTTCCGGGCACAATCCATTGAAGAGGATATCACAAGCTTGAGCATTTTATTGTAGCATCTTCAACTCATCCGTGGTAGCTTCACAATTTGGTTCTCTCCCATCAAAGAATTCACCTTGCAAGCCAACACACACAATAGCCCAAACGGCGGGGTTATGTCCAAGAATATGCATTTTCATCTTATGCTTCCAACTAGCAAAATTAGTACCATCAAAGTAAGGACCTCTACGGTGATAATTTCCCACGCTAGACACCATACTCTCCTAGGTTGTGAAACCAAGGCTATGACCACCAAAAGCTATGGAAATCAAAGCAAATGGAGACCAAAGCTCTGATACCACATGTAGGATCGAAAGTATGTCTAGAGGGGGGTGATTAGACTACTTGACCAATTAAAAATCTATCCTTTTCCCAATTTTAGTCTTTGGCAGATTTTAGCTATTATTACAAGTCAAGCAATCTTAACACAATTCAAGCAAGCATGCAAAGAGTCTATGAGCAGCGGAAAGTAAAGCATGCAACTTGCAAGAATGTAAAGGGAAGGGTTTGGAGGATTCAAACGCAATTGGAGACACGGATGTTTTGTCGTGGTTCCGATAGGTGGTGCTATCGTACATCCACGTTGATGGAGACTTCAACCCACGAAGGGTAACGGTTGCGCGAGTCCACGGAGGGCTCCACCCATGAAGGGTCCACGAAGAAGCAACCTTGTCTATCCCATCATGGCCATCGCCCACGAAGGACTTGCCTCACTAGCGGTAGATCTTCACGAAGTAGGCGATCTCCTTGCCCTTACAAACTCCTAGGTTCAACTCCAAAATCCTTATCGGAGGCTCCCAAGTGACACCTAGACAATCTAGGAGACACCACTCTCCAAGAAGTAACAAATGGTGTGTTGATGATGAACTCCTTGCTATTGTGCTTCAAATGATAGTCTCCCAACACTCAACTCTCTCTCACAGGATTTGGATTTGGTGGAAAGAAGATTTGAGTGGAAAGCAACTTGGGGAAGGCTAGAGATCAAGATTCATAAGGTGGGAACGGAATATCTTGGCCTCAACACATGAGTAGGTGGTTCTCTCTCAGAAAATTTGTATTGGAAGTGTAGGTATGTTCTGATGGCTCTCTCTCCGAATGAAGAGTGGGTGGAGGGGTATATATAGCCTCCACACAAAAACTAACCGTTACACACAATTCACCAATCTAGGTGAGACCGAATTGAGAAACTCGGTCGGACCGATTTAGCAAACCTAGTGTCCGTTAGGATTTTCGGTGGGACTGAGATGCAACTCGGTAGGACCGATATGGTTAGGGTTAGGGCATAACGTAATCTCGGTGTGACCGATTACACAAACTCGGTGGGACCGATTTTGGTAATAAGCTAACCAGAGAGTTGGTCAGGTAAACTCGGTGGGACCGATCGCTCATTTCGGTGGGACCGAAATGTTACAAAAGGGAAACAGAGAGTTTACATTGCAATCTCGGTGGGACTGATCGCTCATCTCGGTAGGACCGAAACGTTACGAAGGGAAACAGAGAGATTACAACCCCATCTTGGTGTGACCGAAATCCCTATCAGTGAGACCGATTTGCCTAGTGTTTGTGGCAGTGGCTATGACATCTGAACTCGGTGCCGCCAGATAGAAAGAATCGGTGGGGCCGAGTTTGACTTTTAGTTTAGGTCATATGTGGATGTGGGAAGGTAGTTGAGGGTTTTCGAGCATATCACTAAGCACTATGAAGCAAGAACCTCATCAAGCAACACCTCATCCCTCCTTGATAGTATTGGCTTTTCCTACAGACTCAATGTGATCTTGGATCACTAAAATATAAAATGTAGAGTCTTGAGCTTTGAGCTTGAGCCAATCTTTTTGTCCTTAGTATTTTGAGGGGTCCACTTTCTCATCCATGCCATGGCATTCACTGAGCTTTTCCTGAAATGTTAATCTTGGAATATCATTAGCTCAATGAGCTATATGTTGTTAGGAATTACCAAAACCACCTAGGGATAGTCATGATAAAGCAAGTGGTAGGTATCGCGCATAGCAAATAGAGCGAACAACTAGCAAGCAAAGATAGAAGTGATTTCGAGGGTATGGTCATCTTGCCTGCAAAGTTCTCAGAGTTGACGAAAGCTTGATCCTCGTAAGCGTACTCAACAGGTTCCTCGATCACGTACTCGTCTCCCGGCTCTACCCAAAGCAAGAACACAAGCAAAGGACCAACAATCAATCACGGTGCAATGCACAAGCAACATGATGCAAAACATGGCATGACATGCGGGATGTGATATGCAATGCATATGCGTGCTTTGGAAGGGAAAGATTGAACCAGGCATCAACTTGGCAAACCAAGTGCCGCTGGAAAGATGAGATGATTTCGGTCGAAATCGATATAAAGATCACCGGAATCGGATGCACGGTTTGCAAATGGCAAGCAAAACAAGAATGGCACAATTCTGCGATTAACAGCACGATGCCATCTAGAATGCAACAAGAAACTAAGCTACTGCACTCCAACATAGCAACAAAGCACATGGCAGTGATCTACTCAAGATGCTTGACAAAAACATGAACACTGAGCTATGGCTAAATCACACAAGAGCAGGTTCAAACAAGCATGAAAAAGTGCAAAAGATATCAGCTTCACAGACTTAGTGAAAATACTAACATGCCAGGAAATAACATCAGGAAGCAATGTTTAGAGCAAGCAACAACATGCTACAGGAACATATCATAAAAACAAAGGCATGGATGAATCTACTAAAATGCATAGAACAAAAGTCCCTTACTGATCATGAGCCAAAAAGGCACAGAAGATATGATGGCACCCATCTAAACATAGCAAGTTTTATAAACAGATTCAGACTTAGCAGAAAACTGAGCATGGCATAAACAGAGTTATGAAGGCATCTTTGCAAGCTCAAATCACTCACCACAAGGCATTGCATGACAAGATAAGCATAGAATCAGCAAGAATACATGTTCATGAAGCTAACCATGGCAAGGGCAAGTTCAAAGCATGCATGGATCAACTACAACAACCATGGCAAAATTGATTAACATGTAAACAATCTGCCAGGAACATTTTATAGCAAAACTAGAGCAATATTAAGACATGCTAGGTCACTCCATAATTTCAAACAGGGGAATGGATGGATAGAGCATAACCATATGCCCAAATCATCCTTACTGAAGCAACTCAATACAAGCATGTATCTCACTATAGCATCTAGTTTACATGGCATAAAAATAACAGCAGACCAAGGACTTGGCAAAATCCTAAGTCCCTGAAATCAGCAATATCATGAAGGTTACTTTGCATGCTTGTGCTAGTCACCACATTGATCAAAAAAATACATGGCTAGCACCCCTGTAAACATAGCATGGCATAGATCAAAACACATCTAGAGCTCATGCCCATATGATGCACACAACAAATGTGACAAAAATGCCAAAACCTCATACTCTGATAAGTAACAGCACCTAACAATTTATAGCACTCTTTCATTAATGATTTGGGCATCAAGATAGACTCAAACAAGCATTCCACAATGGAATGAAATGAAGAGAATCTCCCAATGAACATTTTGATATATCATGCGCATGAAAACGGAGCTATGGTCATGGAGTTATGGCATGAAGAACAGGGCCACAAAATGTTAGGGACTTACCAGAAAACAACCACTCTGAAGAATTGATCTAGGGTTAGACCACGACACATGAACCGATGTTCGCCGGACTTGCGCCGGAGACGAGGCAGATGTTGGCGCGTGGGACTTGCCGGAGAAGAGGATGGAGGTCACCGGAGCTTGCTACTCGCCGGATCCGGCCCTCCCGCGGCCGGATCTGGCCGGAGAAGAGGCGGGAAGGTGCAGGGAGGCGGAGGCCATGGGCGGCGACGGTGGAGCTCCGCGGCGGCGGCGTGGCGTGGTAGCGAGGCGCGGCGGCGCGGCGAGGGGAGAGGCGCAGGGGCGCGTGCGGGGGATGTGCGGGGGAGCCGCGGGCCAGGGAGGGCCCCGCCTGGGCCCCGGCGGGCCGGCGCGGCGAAGTGGGGCGCGGCATGGGCGACGTGGCGCATGCGGATTAGCTGAGGGCGGTGGCGGGCTCCTGTCCGGTGCGGAACGGACATGTCCGGCGGCGGAGTGGGGAAAGGGCTAGGGTTAGACTGCGAGATTATTGGAGGGGTGCACATATTTATACCTAGGAGGAGGTAGGAGTGTCCAAATGGAGTGTAGTTTTCGACCACGCGATCGTGATCCGATGACGGAGGACATGGGAGTGGTTTGGATGGGTTATTGGGCCGTTTTGGAGGGGTGTTGGGCTGCAACACACACGAGACCTTTATGGTTCCCCGGTTAACCGTTGGAGCATCAAACGGACTCCAAATGACACAAAATTTGACAGGCGGTCTACCGGTGGTGTACCAAGGCCACTTGGCAAATCTCGGTCCATTCCGAGAATGTTTAACACCCGCTCATGAAAAGAGGCAAGAGGGGCGCGTCGGTGCATGTAGGAGTGTCGGATCACGAAACGGACAACGGGGAAAATGCTCGGATGCATGAGACAAACACGTATGCAAATGAGATGCACATGATGACATGATATGAAAAGCATGACATGAACAAAATGCAAAACAAAGACAAAACCCAACCATGAAGGGAATCTCATAACTTAACGCCGAAAATGGCATTGTCGGAGTTACAAATATGGCAACTTACATCCGGGGTGTTACAACTCATCTACTACTGTACAACATCTATCAAAACATTTACATCATCATGGACATGGGGATTTGGCTGGTCTCACCTTGAGGTCAAAGGGGGTCGGTGACAGTGACGATGGCGGGGATGATGCAGGGCTCCTTGATTTCTGCAAAAACAAGATATAAACAAAAACATTATTATCCTCATTTTAGGACTTATTGAAACCCTATAAGCTATGAACTAAATATTCAATGCCTTGATTTTTTTACCTACTGTCTACTTCTTGATCCATAGAAATTTGTCATATAGCATTCCAATACATTTCTATGATTTGAGTAAATGTTCTATACCTAAAATTTTCTATTACTATTTTTTACTAAACCCTAAAAATATGCCCTAAGTTCAGAATATAACAAGTATAGATATTTTTTTCAAATTCTACCAACTAAAAATTTGTATTACTAAAATTTATGATCAAAAGACCTAAAATTTCCTATTATATTCAAAACACCTAAAATAGTCACGAAAAACCTACATTTACTCAAATGACCCAAAAATTATATTAAAAACTTACATTCTACAATGTCTACATTCTAAAACCTACATTTAAATTACCAACATTCTACAAGAACAGAGAGAGAAGGGAGGGAGGGAGGAGGGGTAGGAAGGAGGGAGGGAGGAGGGAGGAGGCGGGAAGGAAGGGGAGGGAGGAGTCGAGAGGTAGGAGGATCTACCTCGATGGTGGTAGGAAAGGAGGGAGGAAGGGAGGGAGAGGGAGGGATGGAGGAGGGAGGGGATGGAGGAGGGCCGGAGCTAGGGAGGGAGGACGGTTGGAGGGAGGAAGGGAAACATATCGGGGGGCCGGCGCATTGTAACATCCCAAATTTGCAATTTGGAATGTTATACACTAGATCATCATGCATATCATATTTTCTTGCATTTTGGTCGATCCTAGAAATTTCACGCAACTCAAGGACCCACGGAGAGAGTTGGAGATTTCGTTATTTTCATATTTGAGTTCTCTCAAATTTTGGAAAAGAGGATCATTTGATTTATTTATTTCATCTTCAATTATTTTTCCAATATCAAAAAAAATGAGAGAGGGAAATAATATGACTTTTCCCAAATTTAGGAAAAATGAAGATTTAATAAATAAATCAAATCTTTGTTTTTCCGGTGTTTATTTGCATTTTATTTGGATAGGGAAAAATGTGTGTTTTCGAAAATTGCATTCTAGGCCCGGAGAAAAGTTCATTTTGTTCGATTCATTTGTAGGAGTCGGGGAAAATTTACTTTAGAAATTTTGGAGTTCGTTTAGTTTTTCTTTTCTTTGTTTTTTTCTGCGCGCGTAACTATTTAAAAAAAAGAGAGCCAGCGCCCGCCTGGGCCAAGGCCCAGCCGGCCGGCCCCGCCGCCGCCTTGCGCGCCAGCCCGCCCCGCCGGCCCAGGCCGAGTCCTAGAAGGACTCTAAGCCGCCGCCGCCCCCCCCCCTCTTGCTTGCCCCCTTCCCCAGCAACACCCCCCCTCCCTCCTATATATATACCCCAACACCCCCCCAGCCCCACACCACCCCAGCCTAAGCCGCCGCCGCCGCCTTAAGCCGCCGCCTAGTGCCCCGCCGCCCAGGTAGCCGCCCGCCGCCCTCTTTTTCTTCCCCCGGTTCGTTCTCTTAAAAGAACCGTTCCGTTCTTTTCCGTTTTTCTTCCGGTTTTTCTTTCCGGTTTTCTTTCTCGAAACCCTAGATCGGTTTTCGTTCTTCTTTCGGACCGTTCGTCTCAACGAACGTGATCACCGATTTTCCCGGTTAACGACGCCCGTTCGTTTAACCGTTCGTCTCTTTCTTTTCGTCGGATTTATTCCGCGATCGCGATCTCAGATCCGATCTTCGTTCTAGTCTTTCTTCCCGCTCGTTTATCGGAATCAGGTGATTCAAGCGCCTGGAGTTTCGTCTCGAAACCGCCGTTCCGTCTAATCAACTTGAACAAGCCTTTGCTACAGTAAAATTTGACCTAGTTTCAACTTGCTAGAACCGAGTTGTTTTCTTCCGCCGTTTGTTTTTCCGTCGTCTGTTCGGTTCTTTCTTTCTTTGCAACCGGAGTTCTTAAGTTGAACTTTCTGGTTCGTTCTCTTGTTCGAGTTTTACCTGTGCATTAGATGAGTACTTATTGTATGCTTGTTGTTTGTCTGCGATAGATCACCCGGAGTGCGCCGCTTGTTACTTCGAACCCTAGGTCTCGCGGATCATCAGCAAGGCAAGTAACACTTTGATCATACCTTTTCTACTACCCAGTTTTATTGCATTAGATCAATCCTCACATTGCATGATTAGGATCTAATTAAATTGTGGGATGGGAAGTAGATGAGGTAGTACCTATTACCCTGTATTATTATCAAACCTTTGGGAGTTACTTCTACGTTTGCTTATTATGCCATGCTATGCTAGTAGACGTGGATTGGGTGAGTGATATCCATGACAGATGTGAGTTTGTTAATTTTAATGGTTTATCTAAGGTGGCAACTTAAACACACATCTGGGTGGATTGAGGCACCTGATGTCTATCAGGACTTGCCTGTTTTTATTTCGGACCGCCACCCAGGCTCAAAGGGATCATAAGATCATTCATGCTAGTAACTTCCGTGTGCAGCCACAAGCCATTATGGGCTCTGGCATAGTTGACTAAGTTCTGCGAACTCTTACAGTGGTAGACTAGCAGATGTAGGGGATGTAGGTGGTACGGTCTACCCGATCGTAAGGTGCTAGCGCTTCTGAAAGACTATGTCTCGGTCATCCGTTTCTCAAACACCATGTAGTGCGAGAAATCCAACGGAGGCGATCGAGTCTTGTGGGGAAAAGTGCGCAAACCTCTGCAGAGTGTACAAACTAATCATGATTAGCCGTGTCCCCGGTTATGGACAACTTGAGTATCTAGTACTTGAATATCATGTGAATCTCACACTTACTCTAATTAATGTTGTTGGGTTTTAATACTTAATTGGGATCGGAATGCTGTCAACCATTCTCGATGTTTCACACTACCATGATAGTTAAATAAATTTATTCCTTTGCAGTAGGGAAAAACTGGCTTTACGCAAAACTGTAACCATAGAGCTTTCCACCAGCCATATATGCATGTAGTATAGCTGTTTCATTCCATTACTCTCTATGTGTTACATTGCCAGCATATTCCATGTGCTGACCCGTTTTCGGGCTGCAACTTTCATGTTGCAGACTTTTCAGACGACGAGTAAGGTGCTTTTGGGTCGTGGTTCTATACTTAGTGATGCCGTTGGAGTTGATGGACCCATTTATCTTCCGAGCCTTCCGCTGTTATCGTTATTAGATGGCCTTAAGCCATATTTATTGTAATAAGTTCTCTTTTGAGACATCGATGTAATAAGTGTGTGATTGCCACTCTGCTATAAATCCTTCGAAGTACTGTGTGGTGTCAGCATTACTGATCCAGGGATGACACCGGAGCACAGTAGACTTGATCCCTTCGGGTCGGGTCGCTACAGAGATGGTATCAGAGCACATGCTGACTGTAGGACACGACCACTAAGTTAAAGCCATAGAACACCATTCTCTTCTCATTTTCTAACTCCTCATCTTTTCTACTCTATTAGGATGACGAACGCGAAGATCAAGTACGCCCAACCGGATGAAGGCACACCTTTTGGATTTCACTTGAAGGAAGTCACCAAGTACCTGAACATTGGATTACCAAGCTTCACGGGAACCTTCAACGCCACTCTGCCTGAAGAGGAGCGCTGGAAGATTCAAGCTCACGTTCCGGGAAGGACATTCGCGCCAATTACGAAGCCCATAGATAGTGTTTTCAATGCACCAACCTGGAGTCTGGGAAGGAGCATGGAAGCTCATATCACCATGGGACGCATTGGAGAAGCTTATCAAGAAGACCTTAAGGACAATATCTACCAGATTTGCGGACGCCGAGATGAACAATGGGAGTTAGTCAGCACCAAGAAGGATAGATCCATTGCATCTTTCATCCAGGAGTTAAACCAGCACATTCGATGCCACGAGAACCAGATGTGCAATGATATGATAGAGTTGAAGAATGCGAAGGCAAGGATCATCGAGCTAGAAGGAGAACTGAAGTCTACACGCAAGGACTACATGGACGAGATCGTAGCTCTAGCAAGGCACAATGGCGATCTTAAGAAGGAGATTGAAGAACTCAAGGTGAAGTTAGCATCCAGGGAGGAAGACATGTACGTCGCATGTCCGGACAACTACATCATCATCAACGACACCGATTCGGATCCAAGTGAACCCGACTTTGAAGACGAAGCTGGAGCAGATATCATGGAGTCTTCCACCGGTTCAAAATTCTAGATGACCACCAGATAGTAGTGGTATTCCCCCATGTAAACATCATAGTCGAGCACTTTTGCGATAGTTTTAGACCGATTGTAAGCCCTTGTGTGATTGAATGAAGTGATTTTGTGTGCATTTGCTCATGTGCATTGGGGTAGTGTTTTCTCTTTAGACCTCACTCTATTCTTAATTCTCGTCTTTTCTAAACCCTCAGATGCCTTCGAGGCGTGACAATGGATTTCCACCGGAGCTCACTCAGTTGATCCAGCAGCAGAATCAATTGATGAAGATGTTAGTCCAGAACCAGCAGAACAACAACAACAACAACAACAACCCACCACCACCACCTGTTGACCACTTAGCCCGTTTCCTTAGGCTGAATCCGCCGGTGTTTTCCAGTAGCACCGAGCCAATAGTAGCAGACGATTGGCTCCGCAAGATAGGAAGGGAGTTGACCACTGCAGGATGCACAGATGGTGAGAAAGTGAAGTTTGCCGCACATCAGCTTGACGGGCCCGCGGCAGCATGGTGGGAGAATTTCACAGCCACTTACCCAGTTGACACTGTCACATGGGATCAGTTTCAGCAAGCTTTCCGCACTGCCCATGTTTCAGCAGGAGCTATGGCCATGAAGAAGCGTGAGTTTCGCAACTTACGCCAAGGAGGAAGGACAGTTGGCCAGTACGTTGACGACTTCAGCAAGTTAGCACGTTATGCCCCAGATGACGTTGCTACGGATGCAGCTAAGCAGGAGAAGTTTCTGGAAGGACTGAATGATGAACTAAGCATGTAGTTGATGGTAGCAAGTTTTAACAACTACCAGGAGTTGGTAGATCGTGCCATCATGATTGAAGGAAAGAAACAGCAGATTGAGAACCGTAAGAGGAAGTATGGACAGGGGAAGTATAACTCTGGAGCCCAGCAGAAGCCCCGTTTTACCCCTAAACCGGGATTTCAGTTTCAGCATACCCATGGAGGAGGTGGTACGCACAACCATAATGGCCACAAGAATGGTAATGGGAATGGAGGAAGCAACGGCCAGAACCGTACCACCCCATCGACCCCAACCAAGAGAGATCTGAGTCAAGTCACCTGTTTCAAGTGTTCCAAGACCGGACATTATGCCAATGAATGTCCCGAAGGCCAGAATGGAAATGGCAATGGAAGCTCTGGGAAGAAGCCGAACCCTTTCAATAGGGGACAGGTGAACCACGTTAATGTGGAGGAGGTTGAAGATCAGCCTGATGCAGTAATCGGTAAGTTTTTGGTTAAGACATTTACCGCACTCGTTCTTTTTGATACTGGTGCATCGCATTCATACATATCAAGGGGATTTGTGGATAAATATAACCTGCCAACCCAAGCCCTTAGGTCACCCATGTTAGTAAGCTCACCAGGAGCGGAGTATATGGCTATACGATGGTGTGATCGGTTACCATTAAGGATTGGTAACTATGTGTTTCCCTCAGACCTAATAGTATTGGAATCTCAAGGATTGGATGTGATTCTTGGTATGGATTGGCTGTCAATGTATGTAGGAAACATCGATTGCGCCAGTAAGACAATTTTGCTTACCACACCAGAAGGAAGAAGGATCAAGTATGTATCCCGGCATGTGCCAAACAGGACACAAGTAAATTCTTTAACAGGAGTTGTGCAAGAAGAAGTACCAGTGGTGAAGGATTTTCCTGATGTATTTCCTGAGGAATTGCCAGGCATGCCACCGGATAGAGACATTGAGTTTTTGATTGAGTTATTGCCAGGTACAGGCCCAATATCGAAGCAACCGTACCGGATGCCAGCAAAGGATTTGGTGGAAGTTAAGAATCAGATTAAGGAGTTATTGGATAAAGGTTACATTCGCCCAAGTTCTTCGCCTTGGGGATCACCCGTACTTCTAGTGGAAAATAAGGATGGATCATTAAGGATGGTTGTAGATTATCAGGGATTGAATGAAGTAACCATCAAGAATAAGTACCCACTGCCAATGATTAATGATCTGTTTGATCGTTTGCAAGGAGCTAAAGTGTTTTCCAAGATCGATTTGCGATCAGGGTACCATCAATTGAAGATTCGAGAGCAGGACATACCTAAGACAGCATTCACCACAAGATATGGACTGTATGAGTATACCGTTATGTCATTTGGATTGACTAACGCACCTGCCTATTTTATGAACCCGATGAACAAAGTGTTTATGGAGTTTTTGGATAAGTTCATCATAGTGTTCATTGATGACATCCTGGTTTATTCAAAGAATGAAGAGGAGCATAAGGAACATTTGCGTTTGGTTTTGGAGAAACTAAGGGAACATCAGTTATACGCCAAATTCAGCAAATGTGAGTTTTGGTTGAAGGAAGTTGGATTCCTCGGACACGTTATATCCGGAGAAGGTATAGCAGTTGACCCCACTAAGGTTGAGACCGTAACCGAATGGGAAGCACCAACAACACTTGGAGAGATCCGGAGTTTTCTTGGACTCGCAGGATACTATCGGAGATTCATTGAGAACTTTTCAAAGATTGCAAAGCCTATGACTGAATTGTTGAAGAAGGATACTAAGTTCAATTGGACTGAGGAATGTGAGGCTAGTTTCCAGGAATTGAAGAAACACTTGGTTACCTCACCAGTATTGATTTTGCCAGATCAGACCAAGGATTATGAGATGTATTGCGACGCTTCACGTCGAGGACTTGGAGCAGTGCTTATGCAGGAAGGGAGAGTTGTTTCGTATGCTTCACGACAACTGAAGCCTCATGAATTGAATTATGCCACGCATGATTTGGAGTTAGCAGCCGTAGTGCATGCATTGAAAACCTGGAGACATTTCCTCATTAGAAATCATCGTGAGGTGTACACGGATCACAAGAGTTTGAAGTACATTTTCACGCAGAAGGAGTTGAACCTCAGACAAAGGAGATGGTTGGAGCTCATCAAGGATTATGATATGAGATTGCATTACCATCCCAGAAAAGCTAATGTAGTAGCTGACGCATTGAGCCGTAAGAGCCATGTCAATATGGTAATGACAGGAGAAGTACCAAAGGAGTTAGCAGAAAACCTTCGTGAGCTATGTTTGGAAATAGTTCCGAGAGGCTATGTAGCAACATTGGAGATTCAGTCAACATTGATGGATAAGATCAGAAAAGCTCAGAAGTCTGACAAGGAGATTGCTGCTATAAAAGAGAAATTGAGCGAAGGAAAAGCAAAGGGATTTCGTGAGGATGAGCACGATACCTTATGGTTTGAGGACCGTGTTTATGTGCCCAATGACCCGGAGATCAGGAAGTTGATTCTGCAAGAGGCACATGATTCACCGTATTCGATTCACCCAGGAAATACCAAGATGTATTTGGATTTGAAGGAAACATTTTGGTGGACCGGAATGAAGAAGGATATTGCAGCATATGTAGCAGTTTGTGACGTTTGTCAGAGAGTAAAGGCAGAGCATCAGAAGCCAGCAGGATTGTTACAACCATTGCCGATACCCGAATGGAAGTGGGATAAGATAGGCATGGATTTTATCACAGGACTACCCAGGACGAAGGCAGGCTACGACTCGATATGGGTAGTAGTTGATCGTTTGACGAAGGTAGCACATTTCATTCCAGTTAAGACCACTTACACCAGTGCTAAGTTGGCAAAGATATACATGACTAGGATCATTTGTTTGCATGGAGTTCCGAGGAGTATCGTATCAGATAGAGGAACTCAATTTACCTCAAAATTTTGGAATTAGTTGCATGAAACTTTAGGAACCAGACTAGAGTTCAGCACAGCTTTTCATCCACAGACAGATGGACAGACCGAGAGAGTCAATCAGATTTTGGAAGATATGCTGAGAGCTTGTGCACTAGATTATGGATCTAGCTGGGACGATAACTTGCTGTATGCGGAGTTTTCTTATAACAATAGTTACCAAACCAGTTTGAAGATGGCACCTTTCGAAGCTTTATACGGAAGGAGGTGCAGGACACCGTTGTCATGGGACGAAGTTGGAGACCGTCAATTCTTTGGACCAGATTTGATTAAGGAGTCTGAACGGAAAGTTAAGTTGATTCGCGATAGGCTCAAGGTAGCCCAGTCCAGGCAGAAGAGCTACGCAGATTCTAAACGCAAGGAGACAGTTTACGAAACCGGAGACAGGGTTTATCTCCGAGTATCCCCACTTCGAGGAGTTAAGCGCTTTGGAGTTAAGGGAAAATTAGCACCGCGTTTCGTTGGACCGTATAAGATCTTGCAACGTATGGGAGAAGTCGCTTATAAGTTGGAATTACCAGAGGAGCTGTCAGGAGTTCATGATGTATTCCATGTTTCTCAGCTGAAGAAATGTCATGCCGAGATGGCGGAGATACCGCTAAGAGATACAGTGCCGCTTGAAGCGATTCAGTTGAAGGATGACTTAACATATGAGGAGAAACCAGTCAAGATTCTCGATTATGCCAGCAGAGTCACCCGCAGCAAGGTTATCAAGTTTTGCAAAGTTCAGTGGAACCACCACTCAGAGGATGAAGCCACCTGGGAAAGAGAAGAAGATTTTCTCAAGGACCACCCTCACCTATTTTCTAGCCAACCCGAATCTCGAGGGCGAGATTCATTTTAAGGGGGGTAGGTTTGTAACATCCCAAATTTGCAATTTGGAATGTTATACACTAGATCATCATGCATATCATATTTTCTTGCATTTTGGTCGATCCTAGAAATTTCACGCAACTCAAGGACCCACGGAGAGAGTTGGAGATTTCGTTATTTTCATATTTGAGTTCTCTCAAATTTTGGAAAAGAGGATCATTTGATTTATTTATTTCATCTTCAATTATTTTTCCAATATAAAAAAATGAGAGAGGGAAATAATATGACTTTTCCCAAATTTAGGAAAAATGAAGATTTAATAAATAAATCAAATCTTTGTTTTTCCGGTGTTTATTTGCATTTTATTTGGACAGGGAAAAATGCGTGTTTTCGAAAATTGCATTCTAGGCCCGGAGAAAAGTTCATTTTGTTCGACTCATTTGTAGGAGTCGGGGAAAATTTACTTCAGAAATTTTGGAGTTCATTTAGTTTTTCTTTTCTTTGTTTTTTTCTGCGCGCGTAACTATTTAAAAAAAAGAGAGCCAGCGCCCGCCTGGGCCAAGGCCCAGCCGGCCGGCCCCGCCGCCGCCTTGCGCGCCAGCCCGCCCCGCCGCCCCAGGCCGAGTCCTAGAAGGACTCTAAGCCGCCGCCCCCCCCCCCTCTTGCTTGCCCCCTTCCCAAGCAACACCCCCCTCCCTCCTATATATATACCCAACACCCCCCGCCCACACCACCCCAGCCTAAGCCGCCGCCGCCTAGCCGCCCCGCCGCCTAGTGCCGCCGCCGCCCTTGCACCCGCCGCCGCCGGAGGTAGCCCCGCGCCGCCTCTTTTTCTTCCCCCGGTTCGGTTTTCTCTTAAGAACGTTCCGTTTCTTTTCCGTTTCTTCCGGTTTTTCTTCCGGCTTTGTTTCGGTTTTCTTCCGAAACCCTAGATCGGTTTTCGTTCTTCTTTCGGACCGTTCGTCTCAACGAATGTGATCACCGATTTTTCCCGGTTAACGACGCCCGTTCGTTTAACCGTTCGTCTCTTTCTTTTCGTCGGATTTATTCCGCGATCGCGATCTCAGATCCGATCTTCGTTCTAGTCTTTCTTCCGCTCGTTTATCGGAATCAGGTGATTCAAGCGCCTGGAGTTTCGTTTCGAAACCGCCGTTCCGTCTAATCAACTTGAACAAGCCTTTGCTACAGTAAAATTTGACCTAGTTTCAACTTGCTAGAACCGAGTTGTTTTCTTCCGCCGTTTGTTTTCCGTCGTCTGTTCGGTTCTTTCTTTCTTTGCAACCGGAGTTCTTAAGTTGAACTTTCTGGTTCGTTCTCTTGTTCGAGTTTTACCTGTGCATTAGATGAGTACTTATTGTATGCTTGTTGTTTGTCTGCGATAGATCACCCGGAGTGCGCCGCTGTTACTTCGAATCTCTAGGTTTCGCGGATCATCAGCAAGGCAAGTAACACTTTGATCATACCTTTTCTACAACCCAGTTTTATTGCATTAGATCAATCCTCACACATTGCATGATTAGGATCTAATTAAATTGTGGGATGGGAAGTAGATGAGGTAGTACCTATTACCTGTTATTATTATCAACCTTTGGGAGTTACTTCTACGTTTGCTTATTATGCCATGCTATGCTAGTAGACGTGGATTGGGTGAGTGATATCCATGACAGATGTGAGTTTGTTAATTTTAATGGTTTATCTAAGGTGGCAACTTAAACACACATCTGGGTGGATTGAGGCACCTGATGTCTATCAGGACTTGCCTGTTTTATTTCGGACCGCCACCCAGGCTCAAAGGGATCATAAGATCATTCATGCTAGTAACTTCCGTGTGCAGCCACAAGCCATTATGGGCTCTGGCATAGTTGACTAAGTCGTGCGAACTCTTACAATGGTAGACTAGCAGATGTAGGGGATGTAGGTGGTACGGTCTACCCATCGTAAGGTGCTAGCGCTTCTGAAAGACTATGTCTCGGTCATCCGTTTCTCAAACACCATGTAGTGCGAGAAACCAAACGGAGGCGATCGAGTCTTGTGGGGAAAAGTGCGCAAACCTCTGCAGAGTGTACAAAACTAATCATGATTAGCCGTGTCCCCGGTTATGGACAACTTGAGTATCTAGTACTTGAATATCATGTGAATCTCATACGTTACTTCTAATTAATGTGTTTGGGTTTTAATTGTTCACTTAATTGGGATCGGAATGCTGTCAACCATTCTCGATGTTTAACAACCACCATGATAGTTAATAAATTTATTCCTTTGCAGTAGGGAAAAACTGGCTTTACGCAAAACTGTAACCATAGAGCTTTCCACCAGCCATATATGCATGTATAGCTGTTTCATTCCATTACTCTCTATGTGTTACAATTGCCAGCATATTCCATGTGCTGACCCGTTTTCGGGCTGCAACTTTCATGTTGCAGACTTTTCAGACGACGAGTAAGGTGCTTTTAGGTCGTGGTTCTATACTCAGTGATGCCGTTGGAGTTGATGGACCCATTTATCTTCCGAGCCTTCCGCTGTTATCGTTATTAGATGGCCTTAAGCCATATTTATTGTAATAAGTTCTCTTTTGAGACATCGATGTAATAAGTGTGTGATTGCCACTCTGCTATAAATCCTTCGAAGTACTGTGTGGTGTCAGCATTACTGATCCAGGGATGACACCGGAGCACAGTAGACTTGATCCCTTCGGGTCGGGTCGCTACACGCATGGGGAGGGCGGCCGGAGCAGTGCGGGGGCAGGCCGCCGACGAGGGTGGGGGAGAGAGTGGAGATGGAGAGTGAGGAGGGGTGACTGAGAGGTCAGGCGCGGAGGAGAATGACATCATGGGCTTAGTACTAGCGTGTGTTTAGGCCCAACGCTACTACTGAGGTCCATAGTTGTAGCGTCGGTACAGAACATGCGCTACTGCTAAGTGGGGATGGGCACCTGGGCCCGGGCTGGCCCTAACAGCAGCACGGTTCAACAGAATGCGCTACTGCTAACCACCTACTAGCAGCGCTCGAAACTAGAAAGTGCTACTGCTAATTAGCAGTAGCGTCTCTCTTTAACACACGCTACTGATAGGACTCTATGTATAAGGTTTTCCCTAGTAGTGACAAGAGGGTGCAATGGGTAGCTAGTTCATCACAATACTTGAAGGAGAGAGGTCTTGAATCCTAGGAGGATCTTCCCATGAAGGGGTCTTGAATCCACTTACGGGATCTTCTCACATGGAGGCCTTGAACTCCATGGGAGTGGTAAGTGGATGAGCAAAGCTCTGTCTCTATCTTGAGTTGATCATTTGCTAACCCTAAAATGTAGCTAGAGGAGGAGTATATATAGTCTAGGGGTAGATAAAGGTACACGGGCCTCGGCCCAACTCATGCACGCAGGCACATTCCGAATGATCCGGGAGGTGGTCCGGATGATCCGGTGATACGACTCCGTCGTATATATAATTTTTGATTGTTTCATGCCAATATTATACAACTTTCACATACTTTTGGCAACAATTTATATGATTTTCTTGGACAAACATATTGATCCAGTGCCCTGTGTCAGTTCATGTTTGTTGCATGTTCTTTGTTTCGCAGAAAATTCATATCAAACAAAGTCCAAATACGATAAAAATTTATGGAGATTTATTTTGGAATATATGTGATTTTTGGGAAAAAGAATCAACACAAGACGATGCTTGAGGGGCCCACAAGCTCAGACAATGCGCCCCCTACCCTGGGCGCGTCGGGCAGGCTTCTGGGGCCACTTTAAGGTGGTTGGTGCCCTTCTTTTGCTACAAGAAATATATTTTCCATATAAAAATCCCCTCAAATGTCATCCCAAACAGAGTTAGGATCTCCGAGAATTTAAGAAATGATGATGGGCCAGAAAATAGGAACGCCAAACAGAAGAGAACAGAGAGAGAGAGATCCAATCTCGGAGGGGCTCCTGCCCTCCGGTAGCCATGGAGACCAAGGACCAAAGGGTAAAATCTCCTCCCATCAAGGGGGGAGGAGGCCAAGGAAGAAGAATAAGGAGGGGGTATCTCTCCCCCTCTCACCTGGTGGTGCTGAAACATCGTCGGGGCAATCATCGCATGACGGCAATCTACACCAACAACTTCGCCACCGTCATCACCAACTCTCTCCACCTCTATGCAGCGGTGTTACACCTCTTCTCCCCGTTGTAATATCTACTTAAACATGGTGCTTTATGCCACATATTATTATCCAAATGACTTTTTGCCATCCTATGATGTTTGAGTAGATTCATTTTGTCCTATGGGTTGATTGATGATCGTGATTGGTTGAGTTGTATGTTTTATTTTGGTGATGTCCTATGGTGCCCTCCGTGGCGTGCAAGCGTGTGGGATTACCGCTATAGGGTGTTGCAATATGTTCAAAATTCTCTTATAGTGGGTGGCGAGAATGATAGAAGCTTATACCCGAGTAAGGGGGTTGTTGCGTGTGGGAGTAAAGAGGACATGTTACTTAATGCTATGGTTGGGTTTTACCTTAATGATCTCTAATAGTTGTGGATGCTTGCTAGAGTTCCAATCATAAGTGCATATGATCCAAGTATGAAAAGTATGTTAGATCATGCCTCTCCCTCATATAAAATTACAATAATGATTACCGTTCTAGTTATCGATTGCCTAGGGACAAAATCCTTCACTTGTGTTCCAAAAATCTTTCTACTAAATAACTAACTTTTATTACCTCACAAGGTACTCCTACTTTTATTCTTGCAAAGTAGTTCTAGCATTACACCTACAAAAGTACTTCCAGTTTCATACTTGTTCTAGGTAAAGCAAACGTTAAGTGTGCGTAGATTTGTATCGGTGGTCGATAGAACTTGAAGAGAGTATAAATTATACCTTTAGCTCCTCATTGGGTTCGACACTCTTACATAATGATAAAGACTACAATTGATCCCCTATACTTGTGGATTATTGAGATCTTTTTCTGTTGCCATTGCCGGGGAGCAATAGCATGGGGTGAATATTCTCGTGTGTGCTTGTTTGCTTTATCACTAAGTATTTTTTATTTTGTGATCTTGTTTTCTATCTTTAGTTATTGGTAGGAAATGTAAAATATCAGAAAAAATAGTTGTACTTGCTAACCCAGTGGTCGAAGAACCACCCAAAATCTATCATACTACTAAAGCTTTCTACTTGAATCATCTTCGATCCCTTTGTGCTTGTGTTGAAAACCCAACTAGCTTAGTTGAGGGGAAATCATTAGATGGGCATGCTTATTTTGTGCAACACCGCTTGTCTCAAAAAGGGGAACTCTTATCAAATTAATTGTTTGCAATGCTATGCTTGAAAATTATGTGAAATATATGATTTTACTTGTTATTCTGAAGACCCTAAAAACACCTTCCCTACCAATGTGAGTTTGAGGATAATGGAATCTTATCTTCTTATGCCAAAGGTGTTTATAATTACTATGATATTGAAAAATTGAAGAATTTATTTCCTTTAAGGGCGCCTATGAAAGTGCTTCTTTGATTGAAAAGTATGACGCTACTCTTTACAAATCTGGAAATTTTTCCATACTTAAACATTGCTATGAAAACTATGCTTCTAATGCTTATGTTAAGGAATACATTCAGGAAGCCCACGATGTCCAATAGGAGATTATCATTTTGCAAGATTCTATGGAAGAAGAACTTGCTGAAATTGTGAGCTCATTAAATGAAAAAGATGAGGAGAGTGAAGAACAAAAGGAGGAAGAGCGGATTAGCTACCCATGCCCACATTCTAATTATAGTAACTCTTCAACTCATACATTGTTTAATTTCCCTTCGTACTTACCGAAGGATGAATGCTATGATCCCATAGATTTGTTTGAACTATCCCTTTTTGATGAAATTAATGCTTGTGGCCAAGATGCCAATTTGAATTATGCCTATGGATATAAACTTTCCATGGTTCCTTATGTTAAGAATGAAATTGTTGTATTGCACCCACACATGATAGTCCTGTCATCTTTTTGAATTCTCCCAACTACACTATATCGGAGAAGTTTGCGCTTATTAAGGATTATATTGATGGGTTGCATTTTACTATTGCACATGATGATTTTGGTGAGTATAATATGCATGTGCCTGCTGATCCTACTTGCAATTATTATGAGAGAGGAACTACATCTTTGTCTCTCTGTGTTTCCAATATGATAAAATTGTAAGAAACTGTTTATACTATGCATTAGGTTTTATTTGGTGTGCATATATTATTCTTTTATGACATGCCAATGCATAGGAAGAGAGTTAGACTCCGTTGTTATGTGATATATGTTGCTTTGTGCTCACTACAAAATTACAAATCATTGTTAATTAAAATTGGCTTTGATATACCTTGGGATCTGGGTGGATTAATTACTTGAGCTCTTTATGCCTAGCTTAATGGCTTTAAACAAAGCGCTACTAGGGAGACAACCCAGAAGTTTTAGAGAGTCATTTTATTCTGGTGTGTTCTCTCAAAAAGTTTAAAAACAAAAAATATAGAGGGGAACCTAAAACTTTTTCAAAAACAAAAGTGAAAGTGAGAAAGACGAGCACCGTTAAAGTGGAGCATCCCTTGAACTATTGTTCATGCCCATGGAAACTTTGTGAATCTTGATTACAGAAACTTTTGAACAAAAATAATTATCCCCTTGTAAAAATCCATTTTATTATAAAAATAATGTGCCAAGATTTACCTTTAGGATGTTTAAATTACTTTTTCGGTGTGCGTAGTGCAAAAATAGAAACTTTGGTTGTAGTGCGTGAATTTACATTTTTTTACTAGAATGTTAAAAGTTTCTGAATTTTTTACACAGTACTGTTATGCAAATTGTTATTTTGTCCTAAAGTTTCAGAATTTTTTTAGTTATAGAAGCATATGTACCATCTGCATCTTTACAGACTATCATATTTTCATAGATTGTTGTTATAGTTTCGCTATTTACTTATGTTTGAAATCTTGTTGAGCCCCGTTGACTCCAGAGCCATAGAATTGTGATATCATATAGTGGGTGATGTTTCATTATAATTATACAAGAATGTTTACAACGGGACATGATGGGATTGGGTGTTATATGTACTAACCCTTCTAATAAAAAGTTCGGTTAAGTTTTGTGTGGATGAAGTGTTCGAAGGTCGAGGAGGTATCGATGTGAAAAGAATGAGTATAGTCAAGAGTTCAAGCTTGGGGATTCCCAAGGCACCCCAAGTAAATATTCAAGGAGACTCAAGCATCTAAGCTTGGGGAAGCTCAGGAAGGCATCCCATCTTTCTTCTTCAACAATTATCGTCATGTTTTGGTTTTTGTTTTGTTCACATGATATTCGTAAATTCTTGGAACATCGTGTGCTTTTTCTTTTTCTTTTAGTAGTGCGCCATGTTGGTATGAGATGGTCCTTGGTTGATTTACATAATGCTCTATGCACCTCGCTTATATACTTTGAGTATGGCTTCATAGAATGCTTCATGTCCTTCACTTATATCATTTGAAGTTTGGATGCTTGTTTCTCTGCATGTAGAAAACCGTTATTTGTAGAATGCTCTTTTGCTTCACTTATATTTATTAGAGCATGGTCTTTTGTAGAAAGAATTAAACTCTCATGCTTCACTTATATCTGTTTAGAGAGTCAACATGAATTGGTCATTCACATGGTTAGTCATAAAATCCTACGTAAAACTTGTAGATCACTGAATATGATGTGTTTGATTCCTTGCAATAGTTTTGCCATATTAAGATGGTGATGTGGGAGGTGCTAGTGAATGGTTGTGGTTAGTAAGAATATTGGTGTTAAGGTTTGTGATTCTTGGAGCATGCACGTATAGTCTCTAGTTATCCGATGAAATTATATCCTACAGATGCTAGTATCCAATGTTAGTTATTCGTAATGCATGAGTATGACCGTCGCTCTCTAGTTGGTCGCTTCTCAATCTATTTCCTAGCCTTCTCCTGTACCAAGCGGGAATGCTGCTTGTGCATCCAAACCATTTAACCAAAGTTGTTCCAGATAAGTCCACCAAATCTACCTATATGTGGTATTACTCTGCCATTCCAAGTAAATTTGCATGTGCCACCTCTAACCATTCAAATAAGCATCTATTTTGTGTGCATGTACCGCTCATGGAGCGGCACGGGAAGTCAGTATCTTCCATGCTAAGCGGGTTATTATCATGATGGGTGTTTATTCACTTGTCATTACATGAGAGAGGCTGGTAATTGGGATGCCCAGTCCTGTAATCAAAATGAAAAAAAAATGTAACAAACTCACTCGGAAAGTTGATTGTATGGAGGGCACCCAAGGATTCGGCTAGCCATGGCTTGTGTTTGAATGGTTGAGGGGGAGTAAACTTTACCTTTACGCTTGGGAACCATCGATAATTTGTTTAGAATTAAAGATATTGAGAATCCTTAGTCGTGACATTGACAGGAAAAGTACACCTCTCAAAATGTATTCATCTCTCATTTAAGCTTCGAGCTCTAGCGCCTCTGCAAATCCATGCTTCCCTCTACGAAGGGCCTATCTGTTTATGTTTATGTTATTTACTTTTTTTTGTTGAGTCATCACCTTCTCAATTAAAGCACCAGTCCTGAGAGCGCCATTGTCATTCTCATGCATTGAGTATAGTTAATGTTGTGTGCATCATGACTGGATCAAGGATTGAGCATGACGGGCTAGGGATAGCGTTCTTTAGCATTTTATTTTGAAAGGCATGATTGTTTATTGGTATGCCCAAGTATTGATGTCTTTATATCAAATTATAGACTGTTGCTTTGAATCACTCATATCTTAAAATTCATGACATGATTAGATTATATATGATCAAGATTATGCTAGGTAGCATTCCACTTCAAAAATTATCTTTTTATGATTTACCTACTCGAGGACGAGCAGGAATTAAGCTTGGGGATGTCGATACGTCTCCGTCATATCTATAATTTTTTATTGTCCATGCTAATATTCTATAACTTTCACATACTTTTGGTAACAATTTATATGATTTTCTTGGACTAACATATTGTTCCAGTGCCCAGTGTCAGTTCCTGTTTGTTGCATGTTTTTTGTTTCACAAAAAATCATATCAAACGAAGTCCAAACAAGATAAAACTTTATGGAGATTTTTTTAGAATATATGTGATTTTCGAGAAAAAGAATCAATGCGAGATGATGCTCGAGGGGTCCACAAGCTCTGACGATGCGCCCCCTACCCTGGTCACGCCGGGCAGATTTGTGGGGCCCTTGTAAGGAAGTTGGTGCCCTTCTTTCGCCGCAGAAAATATAATTTCTAGATAAAGATCCCCTCATAATTTCATCCCAATCGGATTTATGGATCTCAAGGAATTTAAGAAACGGTGAAGGGCCAGAAAATAGGAACGTGAAACAGAAGAGAACAGAGAGAGAGATCCAATCTTGGAGGGGCTCCTGCCCTCTCGGAGCCATGGAGACCAAGGACCAGAGGGTAAACTCTCCTCCCATCTAGAGGGGGAGGCCAAGGAAGATGAAGGAGGAGGGGGGCTCTCCCCCCTCTCACCCGGTGGCGTTGGAACGTCGCCAGGGCAGTCTCCCCGTGATGATGATCTATACCAACAACTTTGCCGCTGTCATCACCAACTCTCTCTCCCTCCATGCAGCGGTGTAACACCTCTTCTCCCCAATGTAATCTCTACTTAAACATGGTGCTTTATGCCACACATTATTATCCAATGATGTGTTACCATCCTATGATGTTTGAGTAGATTCATTTTGTCCTATGGGTTGATTGATGATCGTGATTGGTTTGAGTTGTATGTTTTATTATGGTGTTGCCGTATGGTGCTCTCCCTATCGCGCAAGCATGTAGGATTAGCGTTGTGGGGTGTTGCAATACATTCATAATTCGCTTATAGTGGGTGGTGAGAGTGACAGAAGTTTATACCCCGAGTAAGGGGGTTGTTGCGTATGGGGGTAAAGAGGACTTGTTACTTAATGTTATGGCTGGGTTTCACCTTAATCATCTTTAGTAGTTGCAGATGCTTGCTAGAGCGTAGGATCCAAGTACGGAAAGTATGTTAGCTTGTGCCTCTCCCTCATATAAAATTGCAATAATGAATACTGGTCTAGTTATCGATTTCCTAGGGACAAAATCCTTCTCTCGTGTTAGAAAAAGCTTTCTACTAAATAACTAACTTTTATTACCTCACAAAGTACCCCTAGTTTTATTCTTGCAAAGTAGTTCTAGCATTACACCTGCAGAGTACTTGTAGTTTCATACTTGTTCTAGGTAAAGGAAACGTTAAGTGTGCGTAGAGTTGTATCGATGGTCGATAGAACTTGAAGAGAATATAAATTCTACCTTTAGCTCCTCATTGGGTTCGACACTCTTACTTATCAAGAAAGGCTACAATTGATCCCCTATACTTGTTGGTTATCACCGGGCCCAGGGGTCCGGATGATCCGGGCGGCCCTCCGGATTGTTTGGCTGTGTCGTCGTAGCAGTCATGGGTCCGAATGTCCTGGTGGGTCTGGATGATCTGGCTTCATTCGGAGGCATGATTTGGTCTTCGGGCACATTACCCGGATCGTCCGGAAGGAGGTCTGGATCATCCGGGCTTGGTCCGGATCATCCAGGCAGCGGTCCGGATCATCTGGGCAAGTCCTGTCTTGCTCCATTTCTTCTCCGTCTTCGTCTTCTTCTCCCTCTGTCGTTCAGCTTTGCTCCTTAGCTTCTCCATGGCTGGTTCCTTGGCATATGTGTATTTAAAGTGTCTCCGTTTGAGGTAGTAGCCATGACTCATGTGATTCGAAAGGGAGTTTCCAGAGGAGAGATGTCACCTCGGTCACGAGAGCTCTTGCACATGCTCATGTCATCGGTCCACTTGGCACTTAGGGAGACGAAGGTAGGACCATGGGGATGACCGTGGGATGCTCTGCACCAGAGGGGTTTTATGTGGGTTCGAGTTGTCAGAGTCCATCATCTTGGATGTGCAAACTCCCCAAACCTCTCTCGGTGGATGTCGATTTGTGAAATATCAGGGGCGTGTTTGGTTGCCCGGATTAGGGACAACCAGGCCGAGTTGAGCCACTAAATGTGTGTTTGTTTGCATATGGGGTGGGTGGCTCGCATGAGCACGAAGCTTAAAGCAGCCCAGAGCCTGGCTCGCTGGAAACCCTCAAATCGGTAGTTTCTAGCGAGCGAGGCTCAGTGCGGCACAATCTCGCCCGCGCGGGAGCAACCCAAAAACAAGGGGGTGGTGGGAGATGGAACCCGCGGTGGCACGACGCCAAATCTAACCTCACCCCCCCCCCCCAATTCCCTGGTCACCACTACATCTAGGACAGCCACTTCCTCTAGCCTCACCACCAGCGACGGCGGTGACTCAGATTTGTGCAAGCGGCGGTGATGGACGCGGCAAGAGCACTATCCAGCTGCATGAGCTAGTGCTCCCCTTTCTGTTGGCCACCGTCGGGTCATCCTTGCCTCAGCCATGGCCCCTACTTCGTTGTCCTTGTCTCCGATGTCAGCTTCTACCTCTTGAGCATGCGTTGGTTTTCCCATGAAGAGGAAAGGGTGATGCAGCAAAGTAGCGTAAGTATTTCCCTCAATTTTTTAGAACCAAGGTATCAATCCAGTAGGAGATAACACGCAAGTCACCTAGTACATGCACAAACAATCAAGAACCTCGCAACCAAAGCGATAATGGGGTTGTCAATCCCTTCATGGTCACTTGCGAAAGTGAGATCTGATAAAGATAGTAAGATAAATATTTTTGGTATTTTGTTGTTGTATAGATTGGAAAGTAAAGATTGCAAAATAGTAAATGAGATGTGATGTAAATAAAAATATATGCAATATAATAAGAAAGAGACCCGGGGGCCATAGGTTTCACTAGTGGCTTCTCTCATGATAGCATGTATTACAATGGGTGAACAAATTACTGCCGAGCAATTGATAGAAGAGCGCATAGTTATGAGAATATCTAGGCAATGATTATGAATATAGGCATCACGTCCGTGTTAAGTAGACCGAAACGATTCTGAATCTACTACTATTACTCCACACATCGACCACTATCCAGCATGCATCTAGAGTATTAAGTTCATAAGAACAGAGTAACACTTTAAGCAAGATGACATGATGTAGAGGGATAAACTCAAGCAATATGATATAAACCCCATATTTTTATCCTCGATGGCAACAATACAATACGTGCCTTGCTGCCCCTATTGTCACTGGGAAAGGACACCGCAAGATTGAACCCAAAGCTAAGCACTTCTCCCATTGCAAGAAAGATCAATCTAGTAGGCCAAACTAAACCGATAATTCAAAGAGACTTGCAAACATATCAAATCATGCATATAAGAATTCAGAGAAGAACCAAATATTATTAATAGATAAACTTGATCATAAATCCACAATTCATCAGATCTCGGCAAACACACCGCAAAAAAGTATTACATCGAATGGATCTCGAAGAACATCGAGGAGAACTTTGTATTGAGAACCAAAGAGAGAGAAGAAGCCATCTAGCTAATAACTATGGACCCGAAGGTCTATGGTAAACTACTCACACATCATCGGAGAGGCTATGGTGTTGATGTAGAAGCCCTCCTGATCGAATCCCCCTCCGGCAGATCACCGGAAAAGGCCCGAGATGGGATATCATGGGTATAGAAGGTTGCGGCGGTGGAAAAGTGGTTTCGTGGCTCCCCTTGATGTTTTTAGGGTATAAGGTATATATAGAGGCGAAAGAAGTATGTCAGTGGAGCTCCATGGGGCCCACGAGGGTGGGGGCGCGCCCTCCTATCTCGTGGCCGCCTCGCGGACTTCCAGACTTCCACTCCAAGTCTCCTGGTTTGCATTTGTTCCAAGAAAGATCCTCGCGAAGGTTTCGTTCCGCTTGGATTCTGTTTGATATTCCTTTTCTACGAAACACTGAAATAGGCAAAAAAATAGAAAATGGCACTGGGCCTCCAGTTAATAGGTTAGTCCCAAAAATAATATAAAAGAGCATATTAAAGCCCATTAAACATCCAAAACAGATAATATAATAGCATGGAACAATAAAAAATTATAGATACGTTGGAGACGTATCAAGCATGCCCAAGCTTAATTCATGCTCGTCCTCGAGTAGGTAAATGACAAAAACAGAATTTTTCATGTGGAATGCTACCTAACATAATTTCAATGCAATTTTCTTTATTGTGGCATGAATGTTCAGATCCGAAAGATTCAAGACAAAATTTTAATATTGACATAAAATAATAATACTTCAAGCATACTAACCAAGCAATTATGTATTCTCAAAATAACATAACCAAAGAAAGCTCATCCCTACAAAATCATATAGTTTGGCCATGCTTCATTTTCGTCACACAAAATGCTCCCATCATGCACAACCCCGATGACAAGCCAAGCAATTGTTTCATACTTTAGCATTCTCAAACTTTTTCAACTTTCACGCAATATATGAGCGCGAGCCATGGACATAGCACTATAGGTGGAATAGAACGGTGGTAATGGAGAAGAAAAAAGGAGGAAGATAGTCTCACATCAACTAGGCGTATCAATGGGCTATGGAGATGCCCATCGATAGATATCAATGTGAGTGAGTAGGGATTGCCATGCAACGGATGCACTAGAGCTATAAGTGTATGAAAGCTCAACAAAAGTAACTGAGTGGGTGTGCATCCAACTTGCTTGCTCACGAAGACCTACGACAATTTGAGGAAGCCCATAATTGGAATATACAAGCCAAGTTCTATAATGAAAAATTCCCACTAGTATATGAAAGTGACAACATAAGAGACTCTTTATCATGAAGATCATAGTGCTACTATGAAGCACAAGTGTGGAAAAAGGATAGTAACGTTGCCCCTTCTCTCTTTTTCTCTCATTTTTATGTTTGGGCCTTTTTATGGCCTATTTTTTTCATCCAGAGTCTCATCCCGACTTGTGGGGGAATCATAGTCTCCATCATCCTTTCCTCACAAGGGACAATGCTCTAATAATGAAGATCATCACACTTTTATTAACTTACAACTCAAGAATTACAACTCGATACTTAGAACAAAATATGACTCTATGTGAATGCCTCCAACGATGTACCGGGATGTGCAATAAATCAAGATTTACATGTATAAAAACTTATGAATGGTGGCCATGCCACAAATACGATGTCAACTACATGATCATGCAAAGCAATATGACTATGATGAAGCGTGTCATAATAAACGGAATGGTGGAAAGTTGCATGGCAATATATCTCGGAATGGCTATGGAAATGCCATAATAGGTAGATATGGTGGCTATTTTGAGGAAGGTAAATGATGGGTTTATGGTACCAGCAAAAGTTGCGCGGCACAAGAGAGGCTAACAATGGTGGAAGGGTGAGAGTGCGTATAATCCATGGACTCAACATTAGTCATAAAGAACTCACATACTTATTGCAAAAATCTACAAGTCGTCAAAACCAAGCACTACGCGCATGCTCCTAGGGGGATAGATTGGTAAGAAAAGACCATCGCTCGTCCCCGACCGCCACTCATAAGGAAGGCAATCAAAGAACACCTCATGCTTCAAATTTGCCGCACAACGGTTACCATACGTGCATGCTATGGGACTTGCAAACCACGACACAAGTATTTCTCAATTTCACAATTACTAAACTAGCATGACTCCAATATCAGCATCTTTATATCTCAAAACAATTATCAACTATCAAACTTCTCATAGTTTTTAATGCACTCTATATGAAATTTTTTATTATACCCATCTTGGATGCCCATCATATTAGGACTAATTTTATAACCAAAGCAAATTACCATGTTGTTCTAAAATACTCTCAAAACAATATAAGTGAAGCATGAGAGATCAATAATTTCTATAAAATAAAACCACCACCGTGCTCTAAAAAGATATAAGTGAAGCACTAGAGCAAAATTATCTAGCTCAAAAGATATAAGTGAAGCACATAGAGTACTCTAATAAATTCTGATTCACTCCCAAAAGTTGTGTACAGCAAGGATGATTGTGGTAAACTAAAAAGCAAAGACTCAAATCATACAAGAGACTCCAAGCAAAACACATATCATGTGGTGAATAAAAATATAGCCTCAAGTAAAGTTACCGATAGACGAAGACGAAAGAAAGGATGCCTTCTGGGGCATCCCCATGCTTAGGATTTTTGTTTTCCTTGAATTTTAACTTGGGGTGCCTTGGGCATCCCCAAGATTAGGCTCTTGCCACTCCTTGTTCCAAAATCCATCAAATCTTTACCCAAAATTTGAAAACTTCACAACACAAAACTTAACAGAAAATCTCATGAGCTCCGTTAGTATAAGAAAACAAACCACAACTTTAATATACTGTAATTAACTCATTCTTTATTTATATTGGTGTTAAACCTACTGTATTCCAACTTCTCTATGGTTCGTACCCCCCGATACTAGCCATAGATTCATCAAAATAAGCAAATAACACACGAAAAACAGAATTTGTCAAAACAGAAAAGTTTGTAGCAATCTGGAGGTTTCGAATACTTCTGTAACTCCAAAAATTCTGAAAAATTAGGACGACCTAAATAATTTGTATATTGATCTACTGCAGTTGGAATTGATATTTTATCACTCCCTGGTAAAAAATAAAATTATCTTCGTGAGCACATACTTTCTGGGTTTTTTGAGCAAGATCAAACAACAATCACCCAAGAAGATCCTAAAGGCTTTACTTGGCACAAACACTAATTAAAACATAAAAAACACAATCATAACAGAGGCTAGATAAATTATTTATTACTAAATAGGAACAAAAAGTAAAGAACAAAAATAAAATTGGGTTGCCTCCCAACAAGCGCTATCGTTTAACGCCCCTAGCTAGGCGTAAAAGCAAGAATAGATCTAGGTATTGTCATCTTTGGTATTTATCTTTTTAATGGAGTTATGCTCGGATCCGGGAGGTTCCTTACGTTTCCCTTCATGCTCGGAGATTTTTAGATCTAGAGCATCCAACCGCTTATTGCAAAGAGTGATCAACGTATTCATATGGTGAAGGTTCCCGACAACATTTTTAAGAGGCTCAATAGATTTTTGCAATTCGCATAATTTCTCTAAAACTTGTGTTCCTTCTTGAGGAAGATGTAGTTCCTTTTGTGGGAGAAGTACTCCTACTATTCCGACTATAATCTCATAAGCAATATTGAGATCAATTTCAATAAATTCCCTTTAGTGGCAAAATCCAAGAGTTATCTATTGGATATGGTTAGCCCAACATAAAAATTATGAAGTAAAATCTTGAAATCTCCCTCTATAGTGCAACTACGATAGGATTCTATCATCCTATACCAAGAATATTTTAGGTTTTCTCCTTATCTTTGTTTGAAGTGAACAACTTCAAAATCGGGAGACAAAGGAGGGGAGAAAGGGCTAGCCATGATGGCAAAACAAACGATCTAACACACGGACACACAAGAGGCAAGCGAAAAGAGACGAACGGAAAAGGGGCGAATAAAACAGCAAAGGTGAAGTGGGGGAAAGGAAAACGAGAGGCAAATGGCAAATAATGTAATGCGAGGGAGAAGAGTTTATGATGGGTACTTCGTATGTCTTGACTTGAGCGTAGATCTCCCCAGCAACGGCGCCAGAAATCCTTCTTGCTACCTCTTGAGCATGCGTTGGTTTTCCCTTGAAGAGGAAAGGGTGATGCAGCAAAGTAACGTAAGTATTTCCCTCAATTTTTTAGAACCAAGGTATCAATCCAGTAGGAGATAACACGCAAGTCACCTAGTACCTGCACAAACAATCAAGAACCTCGCAACCAACGCGATAAAGGGGTTGTCAATCCCTTCACGGTCACTTGCAAAAGTGAGATCTGGTAAAGATAGTAAGATAAATATTTTTGGTATTTTTTGTTGTTGTATATATTGGAAAGTAAAGATGCAAAATAGTAAACGAGATGCGATATAAATAAAAATAGATGAAATATAATAAGAAAGAGACCCGGGGGCCATAGGTTTCACTAGTGGCTTCTCTCATGATAGCATGTATTACAGTGGGTGAACAAATTACTGCCAAGCAATTGATAGAAGAGCACATATTTATGAGAATATCTAGGCAATGATTATGAATATAGGCATCACGTCCGTGTTAAGTAGACCGAAACGATTCTGAATCTACTACTATTACTCCACACATCGACCATTATCCAGTTCATAAGAACAGAGTAACACTTTAAGCAAGATGACATGATGTAGAGGGATAAACTCAAGCAATATGATATAAACCCCATCTTTTTATCCTCGATGGAAACAATACAATACGTGCCTTGCTGCCCCTACTGTCACTGGGAAAGGACACCACAAGATTGAACCCAAAGCTAAGCACTTCTCCCATTGCAAGAAAGATCAATCTAGTAGGCCAAACTAAACCGATAATTCAAAGAGACTTGCAAACATATCAAATCATGCATATAAGAATTCAAAGAAGAACCAAATATTATTCATAGATAAACTTGATCATAAATCCACAATTCATCAGATCTCGGCAAACACACCGCAAAAAAGTATTACATCGAATAGATCTCGAAGAACATCGAGGAGAACTTTGTATTGAGAACCAAAGAGAGAGAAGAAGCCATCTAGCTAATAACTATGGACCCGAAGGTCTGTGGTAAACTACTCACACATCATCGGAGAGGCTATGGTGTTGATGTAGAAGCCCTCCGTGATCGAATCCCCCTCCGGCAGATCACCGGAAAAGGCCCGAGATGGGATATCATGGGTATAGAAGGTTGCGGCGGTGGAAAAGTGGTTTTGTGGCTCCCCTTGATGTTTTTAGGGTATAAGAGTATATATAGGCGAAATAAGTATGTCGGTGGAGCTCCATGGGGCCCACGAGGGTGAGGGCGCACACTCCTATCTCGTGGCCGCCTCACGGACTTCCAGACTTCCACTCCAAGTCTCCTGGTTTGCGTTTGTTCCAAGAAAGATCCTCGCGAAGGTTTCGTTTCGTTTGGATTCTGTTTGATATTCCTTTTCTACGAAACATTGAAATAGGCAAAAAAATAGAAAATAGCATTGGGCCTCCAGTTAATAGGTTAGTCCCAAAAATAATATAAAAGAGCATATTAAAGCCCATTAAACATCCAAAACAGATAATATAATAGCATGGAACAATCAAAAATTATAGATACATTGGAGACGTATCACCGGTAAGCAACACCCCCTCTCCCGTATGCTAGGTCTGTTGGTAGGATCGATTTCCCCATGCTCAACGGACCCTCGATGTCGACTAGGTTATGGATGCATGAATGAGGCTGGTAGTTCAGATAGCAGCAGTGATTGTTGTGATTCAAGCATGGGCCATGTTCATGCACAGGAGAGTTGTTTTTCATGGTGTGAGACCTGTCATGTGTTATATGCTCCAATGTTTATGCGAGAGCGGGATAGGAGCGCCAATCCGAACTACATCTACAACTACAATGACACATAGGCCATGTGAATGCTTCGAATGAAAAGAGTACATTTGCCAGACTTGTACAGACCTTTAGGAGCAGGGGGCGCTATGAGATAGCATCCACACCAGTGTGGAAAAGCAAGTGGCCATGTTCCTCCATGTTGTTGGCCATAAGCAGAGGTTCAGGGTTGTACACAACACGTTCAGAAGATCAATGGAGATCATCTAAAGGTACTTCAAGCAAGTGCTCTATGTTGTTGGGAAGCTCAAAGGAGAGATGCTCAAGTCACCAACCGGACTCCTACCAAGATTCGCACTAGCCCGGGATGGTATCCATACTTCAAGGTAAGCACTGATAATATGTGCTTCATGGCTTGATATGCTTGTATTGTTCAAGGTGAGCACTAACACAATCTTCACTTGCCATTCCAGGATTGCATTGGGGCAATAGATGGTACTCATGTCACTACCAGAGTGCCCAGTCACAATCTGCAGGATACAGAGGGAGGAAGCACTACACAAGCCAAAATGTGCTTGCTCTTGTTGACTTTGATATGAAGTTCACCTATGTGCTAGCTAGTTGGGAAGGATCAGCACATGATGTTAACATTCTCAGTGACAACATAAGTCATCCTGGTGGCATCAACAAATCTGATGCAAGTTCTACCTAGGAGAAGTTGGCTATGCATGTCGACAAGGTATTCTTCCACCCTTTAGGAAAACCAGGTACCATTTGAACGAGTTCGCTGATTGGAACTATCCTAGGACTCCACATGAGCTGTTCAATCTCAGAGACTTCGGCCTTAGATTACTAGTGAGAGGGCCTTTGGAGCTCTGAAGAACAGGTTTAATATCCTAGATCAGAAGCCATTCCACACTTTCCCCACTTAGGTTAAGTTTGTTCTTGCTTGTTGTATTCTGCATAATTGGATCATGCAATGGGGTGTTGATGAATGGTTAGAGTTGTAGTTTTATACGTATTGTGTATACCTTGTTATTGTACATGGGACTCTTATATATACATGCAAAGCCACCCGTACAGGGCTGAGCTATTCTTTCCTAAATCTCCTAGACCTAACATGGTATCAGATTAGGTCGTTCTATCCACGCCTCTGCTTTCTGCAGCCGTCGTCGTTGTTGTTGCCACCGCCGCCGCTGCGATGTCTTCCACTGCCTCCTCCGCAAGCTTCACCTTGCCCTGAACCTTGTCTACACTCCTCGCCGGTGTCTCCACCGCCGGATCCATCGGAACCATAGCTGTCGGTATAATCTACTCGAATCAGTCGGGTACGTCAGCTATCTTCGGCAACATGCAATCCAGTGCGCCCCGCTTCTTCCCCGGTATCCATAAGGTTGCGCCCGACCTCTATACTAGCATGTAGTCGGGCACGCACGCAGCCGCCCCGATGCACAGCATGCAGGCGGGCAGGCAGGCAAGCACCCTGACCAACAGCATGTAGGCGGGTGGCCCGACCTTCTTCACTAGCATGCAAGCGGGCACCCCGCCGTACTTCACCAGCATGCACGCGGGCTTTTCCAGCACGGCTGCATCGCCGTTCTTCACCAACGGGGCCATCTCTACCCTTGTTACAACTGGGCAGCCTCCCATGCCTGTTTTGGCTCATCGTGGTGTCGACATTCAACCGATGGTCGAGGTGCCAATGCCGCCATCGTTCCACTTCGGCCATCTCGTCATCGTCAAGCTCTCGGCGGACAATTACCTCTATCGGCATGCGCAACTCATGCCTCTTCTTCGTAGACATTACCTTGAGGGTTTTGTTGATGGGACATTGTCGTGCCCTGTGCAATTCCTCTCGCGGACTACATCTGTCGATGCTCCTATCTCGGTGCTCAACCCAGTGTACCGTGTCTGGATCTCCCAAGATCAAGCGATTCGCTCAGCCATCCGGTCATCTCTCACCGAAGCTGCATGTCTCTGGCATGGTTCTCTTTGCTACCACATTGCATGTTGCATGGTCTATCCTTTATGGGAGTTTTTCACCTCAGTCAACGGCGTGCTCTGTGGCGATTCGTGGCCAACTTCAGGACTTGAAGAAACGTGATCTTTATTCCTCAGCCTATTTCAATAAGATCAAGTCCCTTGCTGACACACTCACTTCCATCGGCAAACCACTCGGCGACGAGGTATTTACCTCGTATGTCCTCAAAGGCCTTGACAATGACTATGACTCTCTTATTGTGGTGGTTCACGGTCTTGAGAAACCGATCGCCCCTTGTGATCTCTATGCTCGTCTTGTTGGGACAGAGCAACGCATCGAGACTCATCGGGCTGCAGAGGTCTACAACGACACTTCCTCTGCCAATGTAGCATACCGAGGCGGCTCTCGCTCCAACTCTGGTACTCGTTCGAACAATCGCTCCATCGGCAAGCTACCCCTTCTCTCTTCGCCACCACAGCAACAAGAGCCGGCCTCCAATGGCACCAATGGTGGTCGCCAAGGGAGTCAGGGGGCTACTCTTTCTCGGACTGCCCGATGTGTGGCAACTAAGGCAACTGTCCCCCTTGTCAGCTGTGTGGCATCCTCGATCATCTCGTGTCCCGCTGCCACAAAAGCATCAAGCGTGACTTCCTTGGAATCGGCGATGATGGGCGCAATAATGAGCGTCAAGTAGCCATGGTGACACAAGGTCTCACACCTTCCTACCCGATTGATCCTAGCTAGTACATGGACACCGGTGCTACAAATCATCTAACGAGTGAGCTCAGCAAGCTTGGTGCATATGAGCCCTACCAGGGCCATGATAAGATTCATACAGCATACGGGTCAGGTATGCATATCTCTCATATTGGTCAACCTTCTATTCCCACATCTACATCTTGCCAACTTCAACTCTCCAAAGTTCTCCAAGTTCCAATTGTCACCCGTAATCTCTTGTCTCGACTTACTTATGATAACAATGTCTATTGAATTTCACCCATTCTATATTTTATTAAGGACCGAGTCACATGGGACGTCCTTCTTAGAGGTCGCTATTGTGGTGGTCTTTACTCTCTGGATGTGCCACACATGTCTCAAGTCTTCAGTGGGGTTCGTGTTTCATCGTCTCAGTGGCATTCTGTCCTTGGGCATCCAGCTACTCCAATAGTGTGTCATGTTCTTCATCATCATGAACATCTAGTGGTGTCTAGTGATAAAGAAATAGCAGTGTGTGATTCCTGTCAACAGGGCAAGAGTCATCAACTTCTGTTTTCTTCGTCGAGTCGAGTTGTCAACAATTCTCTAGAGATTGTGTTTTCTGATGTATGGGTCCCTGCCCAAACCTCTGTTAGTGGTCATAACTATTATGTCAGATTCATTGATGCTTATAGTCGCTTTACATGTCTTTATCTTCTTAAGCGGAAGTTTGATGTGTTCTATATATTCATTCAGTTTCAAACACACGTTGAACGCCTTCTAAAGCATAAAATTATACGTATTCAGTCAGACTGGGGGAAGAATATCACAATCTCAACATTTTTTTCAGAAGCTTAGGATTTCTCATCGTGTGTCTTGCCCTCATACACATCAGCAAAACGGTGCTGTTGAACGCAAAAACCGCCATGTTGTTGAAACTGGTCTAACCTTGCTAGCTCACGCTTCAGTTCCTTTTCGTTTTTTGAGTGATGCCTTCCTTACAGCATGTTTTCTTATTAACCGTCTTCCTACGCGCATGCTTAATTTGAAAACTCCTCTTGAAGTCCTCCTTAATGAAGTTCCTAATTACACTTTTTTAAAGGTATTTGGGTGTGCTTGTTGGCCACATCTACGTCCCTATAATAGCCGTAAGCTTGAGGTCCGCTCCAAGAAGTGTGTTTTTCTTGGATATAAGTGAAGGAAATATGCCCTAGAGGCAATAATAAAGTTGTTATTGTATATTTCCTTATTCATGATAAAGATTTATTATTCATGCTAGAACTGTATTGATCGGAAACCTAAATAGTGTGAATACATAAACAAATACCATGTCCCTAGTAAGCCTCTACTAGACTAGCTCGTTGATCAAAGATGGTTAAGGTTTCCTAACCATAGACATGTGTTGTCATTTGATAACGGGATCACATGATTAGGAGAATGATGTGACGGACAAGACCCATCCATTAGCTTAGCATATTGATCATTCAGTTTATTGCTATTGCTTTCTTCATGTCAAATAAATATTCCTTCGACTATGAGATTATGCAACTCCCGGATACCGAAGGAATGCCTTGTGTGCTATGAAACGTCACAATGTAACTAGGTGATCATAAAGATGCTCTACAGGTATCTCTGAAGGTGTTTGTTGGGTTGGCATAGATCGAGATTAGGATTTGTCATTGCGAGTATCGAAGAGGTATCTCTGGGCCCTCTCGGTAATACACATCATAAGCTTGCAAGAAAATGACTAAGTAGTTGGTCACTAGGTGATGTATTATGGAACGAGTAAAGAGACATGCCAATAACGAGATTGAACTAGGTATGAAGATACCGACGATCGAATCTTGGGAAAGTAACATACCGATGGACAAAGGGAATTACGTATGTTGTCATAACGGTTCGACCGATAAAGATATCCGTACAATATGTAGGAGCCAATACGGGCATCCAGGTTCTGCTATTGGTTATTGACCAGAGAGGTGTCTCGGTCATGTCTACATAGTTCTCAAACCCGTATGGTCCTCATGCTTAACGTTCGTTGACGATATACTGTTATATGAGTTATGTGATTTTGGTGATCGAATGTTTTTAGGAGTCCTGCTACCTCTCGAGCACTGCGTTGGTTTTCCCTTGAAGAGGAAAGGGTGATGCAACAAAGTAGCATAAGTATTTCCCTCAGTTTTTGAGAACCAAGGTATCAATCTAGTAGGAGGCCACACGCAAGTCCCTCGTACCTACACAAACAAATAAGAACCTTGCAACCAACGCGATAAAGGGGTTGTCAATCCCTTCACAGTCACTTACGAGAGTGAGATCTGATAGAGATGATAAAATAATATTTTTGTTATTTTAATGATAAAGATTAAAAGTGAAGATTGCAAAATAAAAGGTAATAGAAATAGCTTGTTGACGGAAGATTAATATGATGGAGAATAGACCCGGGGACCATAGGTTTCACTAGTGGCTTCTCTCAATATAGCATAAGTATTACGGTGGGTGAACAAATTACTGTCGAGCAATTGATAGAAAAGTGAATAATTATCAGAATATCTAGGCATGATCATGTATATAGGCATCACGTCCGTGACAAGTAGACCGACTACTGCCTGCATCTACTACTATTACTCCACACATCGACCGCTATCCAGCATGCATCTAGAGTATTAAGTTCATAAGAACAGAGTAACGCATTAGGTAATATGACATGATGTAGAGGGATAAACTCAAGCAATATGATATAAACCCCATCTTTTTATCCTCGATGGCAACAATACAATACGTGTCGTTTTCCTTTCTGTCACTTGGATCGAGCACCGCAAGATTGAACCCAAAGCTAAGCACTTCTCCCATTGCAAGAAAGGTCAATCTAGCAGGCCAAACCAAACTGATAATTCGAAGAGACTTGCAAATATAACCAATCATACATAAAAGATTTTAGAGAAGAATCAAATATTGTTGAGGGAGTCCTGGATTATGGGGTATCCAGATAGCCGGATTATATCCTTTGGCCGGACTGTTGGACTATAAAGATACAAGATTAAAGACTTCGTCCCGTGTCCGGGTGGGATTCTACTTGGCGTGGAAGGCAAGCTAGGCAATACGGATATGTATATATCCTCCTTTGTAACCAACCTTGTGTAACCCTAGCCCCCTCCGGTGTCTATATAAACCGAAGGGTTTTAGTCCGTAGGACAACATACAATCATACCATAGGCTAGCTTCTAGGGTTTAGCCTCTCTGATCTCGTGGTAGATCAACTCTTGTACTACTCATATTATCAAGAATAATCAAGCAGGACATAGGGTTTTACCTCCATCAAGAGGGCCCGAACCTGGGTAAAACATCATGTCCCCTGCCTCCTGTTACCATCCGCCTTAGACTCACAGTTCGGGACCCCCTACCCGAGATCCGCCGGTTTTGACACCGACATTGGTGCTTTCATTGAGAGTTCCACTATGCCGTCACCATAAGGAAGGATGCCTCGTATCGTTGTTAAAAACAACATTACCACCGGGGGAGCCCTGGCTATCGGCCAAACTCTCCGGCTTGGCAGTTTCATCATGACCGCCTGTTCGGCCGCTGCACCGACGATGACCTCTCGGGTCATCAAAAATAGCCTCCACGTCGACTCGGAATTCGCCGAGCAGATGGATCCAATGGAGCTCTCTTCCCTAAACAAGCTCTTGGATCGTATCGCCACCTTGGGAGTCACTACAAACTATGATCGGATTGGGCTTAAACCCGATCAAAGGGAGATTAATTCTCCACCGGTCACCCATCATATCGCGGTGGTGGTGGAACAATGCGGCGATTCCTCCTCTATCTTGAGGACTAACTATGTCTGGATTCCTGAGATCTCCGAGCCGGATACCCGTTTACGGGAGGACATCATCCAAGCCCTGAACTTAGAGTCAGGCAGTGGGCCAGACTTATCGGGCAACACTCCGGAATCCGAGCTTCCAAGATTGGAAACTCGTCGGCCCCTAGGTCTCAAATCGGGTAGGGGTTCGGACTCAAATCCACCCACCCAGACATAAACAATCTTTCCCACATCAGGCAAGAGCCCCATGAAACAGTACATCATTATTGGGCCAGATTCCTCCTTGTGATGAACAAGGTTAAGGACTGTCGCGAGGAAGACGCAGTCTCATTTTTCTGCAATAATTGCACGGACAAGGGAATCCTTAACGCCTTAATTCGCTGTGACATATCACGCTTCGCTGACTTGGCATCCATAATACGAAAGTACTGTGCGATGGAAAGCGCCTGGAAAACCGAAATGAAATTTTGGGATTATCCGGCTCGGAATATACACCCAGTCCGAAGTAAAAGGGTGCACTATCATAAGACACCCGGGTTAGTTACAAAGAAACAAAAACCCTCTGCAAGGCATAGAACCGTATTGGAGGGATGCCTTAACGGACCCTGCAAAATTCATAGTACAGCGGATACCATACCAACACATAGCCTTAGAGCATGTTGGATACTCCAGCAGGTGGCCAAAAATGGTGAGGATCTTCTCATCCCAAATGCCACAGAGCACCATCCCGTGGATAACAATACGGTATCAACAGTCTTTGAAACCTTCGCATCAAATAGTAGGCGCAAGCGAACACTCCGCAGCCTCGCCGAAATCTGCCACGTGGCAGCAATGAATCCATGGAGTGACACGGCTATTACCTTCAATGCCAGTGACGAACCTAAATTCTGAACAGCCCGAGCACCAGCTGCACTGGTCCTCAGTCCAATTGTGGATGGCTTTCGACTCACCAAAGTACTCATGGACGGCGGCAGTGGATTAAACCTCATCTATGAGGAAACTCTTCAAAAAATGGAAATTGACTGGAACCGCATTGAGCAAAGCAGCACAACCTTCAGAGGAATCATCCCCAGTCGGGAAGCATGCTGTGCTGGGAAAATCACACTAGATGTGGTATTCGGCACGCTGGAGAACTATAGGTCCGAAGAAATTACATTCCAAGTGGCCCCGTTCAGTAGTGGATACCACGCCCTTTTAGGACGGGAGGCGTTCACGATCTTCCAAGCCATACCCCATTATGGGTACATGAAGCTCAAAATGCCCGGGCCCAATGGAATCATCACTCTCGCTAGTGATCCGGACACAGCACTCCGCGCCGAAAACAAAACAGCCGCATTGGCCCTCGAGGCATTATCCGAAGCCCTTTCGGCCGAGGAATTAACTGCGCTACGCTCCACAGTGGACAGGGACGACGTGATACTTGACAAGAGATCCAAGTCCACCTCTTTTAAGCCAGCGGATGAAATAGTCAAATTCCAAGTCCACCCAACGGACCCTACAAAAACAGCCTCCATCAGGGCACAGTTAAACCCCGCCGTCGATGCCGCACTACGAGAGTTCCTACGCGAGAATTGGGACATATTCGCCTGGCACCCCTCAGACATGCCAGGAATCCCACGCAGGCTGGCCGAGCATAGCCTCAATATCCTAAAGGGATTCAGGCCAGTCAAGCAGGCTCTTCGGTGTTTCTCTGAACCTAAGAGACAGGCTATGGGAGAGGAACTAGCCAAGTTATTGGAGGCCGGATTCATTAGAGAAATAAAACACCCGGACTGGCTAGCAAACCTGGTGATGGTACCAAAGAAGGACAAATCCTGGTGCCTATGTGTCGATTTCAAGGACCTCAACAAGGCTTGCCCAAAGGATCCCTTCCCCCTCCCCCGCATTGATCAAATATCGATGCTACCGCAGGACACGAGTCATTGTGTTTCCTCGACGCATACTCCGGCTACCACCAAATCAAGATGGCGGAGTCCAACCAAGCCGCAACGGCATTTATCACACCATACGGCCCCTTCTGTTTCAACACAATGCCTTTTGCGCTCAAACACGCCGGCGCAACATATCAGAGCATGATTCAAACATGTCTGAAGAAACAGATCGGCAAAACAGTAGAGGCATACATAGATGATGTGGTCGTCAAAACCAAACACGTCGACTCTCTAATAGATGACTTGAAGCTCACATTCGACAACCTCCGAACATACGACATCAAGCTCAATCCGGAAAAAAGTGTTTTCGGCGTACCAGCCGGAAAGCTCCTGGGCTCAATCGTCTCCAGTAGAGGGATTGAAGCTAATCCGGCCAAAATCCGAGCTTTGTCACGGTTGGATACCCCAACAGGCCTCAAACAAATCTAGAAATTAACTGGATGTGTGGCAGCTCTAAGCCGCTTTATCTCCCGCTTAGGAGAAAAGGCATTACCCCTTTATCGCCTCCTTCGGCGCACCGAACACTTCGAGTGGACGGACGCTGCCACAGCCGGATTGGAAGAAATAAAAGCAATACTGTCAACCAACCCAATCCTGGCCGCGCCAAACATTGGCGAACCAATGTTGTTATACATTGCGGCAACTCATGAGGTTGTAAGCGCAGTGCTTGTCGTCGAATGAGAAGCGGACGGACATAAATTCCCTATTCAAAAGCCGGTGTATTATGTATCCACTGTCCTCACTCCATGCAAATCACGGTACCCACATTATCAAAAGATAGCCTATGCGGTATTCACGGCATCCCGAAAGCTGCGACACTACTTTCAAGAGTGTTCGATTACAGTAGCCTCGGAAGTGCCACTTAATGATATTATAAACAACCGCGACGCCACGGGCTGGATTGCCAAATGGGCCATTGAGCTCCACCCGTTCGACATAACATACAAACCACGGCGAGCCATTAAATTGCAAGTATTGGCCGACTTTGTCGCCGAATGGACGGAAGCCGAACTCCCTAAAGAGTACGGCGCATACTCCAATTGGATCATGCACTTCGATGGCTCCAAAATGATGGCTGGTCTGGGGGCTGGCGTCGTCCTGACGTCCCCAACCGGAGATATAGTTCAATACGTGTTGAAGATACTGTATACAGACTCCAACAACGCAGTCGAATAAGAAGCCATGCTGCATGGTCTTCGAATGGCAGTTTCCATGGGCATTCATCGCCTGGAGGTGCATGGGGATTCGAACCTCACAATATCCCAAATAAATGGAGACTTCGATGCCAAGGATCCGAAGATGGAGGCCTATCGAAACGCCGTCCTAAAGATGTTAGCTCGGTTCGAGGGGCTCGAATTTCACCATGTGGCTCGGGAAAACAATCAGGCGGCGGATATCCTCGCCCGCATCGGTGCAAAACGCGATGCGGTCCCCCAACATCTTTTTGGAGAGGTTGTTTAAGCCATCCGTGGTATGGGAAGGGGACACCGGTAACAATAGTCCGGACCCGGACAGAATGCCCGATACCGAACACTCTGACATAATCGGAGGCTCTGCCACCGAAATAACACCTTCAGCCCAGATTATAATGTTCGTCATTGCCCCGTGGACAGAACCATTCTTGGCCTACCTAACTAGGCAGGAATTTCCTGAGGACCAAAATGAGGCACGCTACATAGTGCGGCGATCTAAAGCCTGCAGGGTCCACGAGGGAGAGTTGTATAAAAAAAGCACTACCGGAGTCCTTAAAAGGTGCATCTTCGAAGAGGAAGGGCGGAAGCTTTTGGCAGAAATTCATGCCAAACTCGGCGGCCACCACGCCGCAGCCCGGGCCCTTGTAAGCAAGGTCTTCCATACAGGTTTTTATTGGCCGACGGCCTGGGCAGACGCACAGGACTTGGTCCAACGCTGCGTCGGTTGCCAGCTTTTTGCAAACCAAAGCCACATGCCACCCACCGCCCTCCAAACAATCCCCATTACCTGGACCTTCGCAGTCTGGGGGCTTGACATGGTTGGACCCCTTAAAGGGGGAACCCATAAGAAAAAATACTTACTGGTCATGGTGGATAAATTCACCAAATGGATAGAAGCCAAACCTGTTAAAACAGCCGAATCCGAACCGGTGATAGACTTCGTATCCGGGGTTGTACACCGTTATGGCGTCCCCCACAGCATCATCACTGACAACGGCACGAACTTCACGGGCGACGAGGTAGAACTCTGCTGCAGCAACATGGGCATCAAGCTCGATTATGCTTCCGTCTATCACCCACAAACCAATGGCCAAGTCGAGAGAGCAAATGGTCTTATCATGAGCAGCATTAAACCCAGATTAGTGCGGTCCTTAAAGGAGTCTAACACGCACAGGGTAGAGGAGCTCGACTCCGTACTCTGGGGGCTGCGGACCACGCCGAATCATACTACCGGTTATAGACCCTTCTTTATGGTGTACGGCACAGAGGCAGTTCTGCCCTGCGACATAATTCATGACTCACCTCGAGTGCGCATGTACGAAGAAAGAGAAGCCGAGCTCGATCGGCAGGATAGTCTGGACACCCTGGAGGAGGTGCGCGACGTGGCAAAAGCCCGTTCTGCATTCTATCAGCAACATGCTCGCAGATACCAAAGCAAAGAAGTACGGGCCAAAACTTATAATGTTGGCGAGTTAGTTCTATGCCTGCCGGAGAAGAAAAAGACCAAGCTCGACCCCAAATTGGAAGGTCCCTTCATTATTGACCAAGTTCTGACCGGTGGAGCGTACCGTCTGCGGGATGCATCAAATAATCGACTTGAGCCGAACCCATGGAATGCAGCCAGGCTCCGAAGATTCTACGCCTAGCGTCGGACTCTATGTTCGTCTCCTTCCTCTGTCCATTTTTTGCATATACATTATCTGTCTTTTTTCTCTTTCTTTCTTTTATTCTTTCTCAAGGCCTTCAAGGGCCAACTTGTGCCTCGCTTGCACACTAAAGACACGCTAACCGCGCTCATTATACCTGGGGGCTTCTTACACAGAAGCTTAATTATATTTCTGGGCTTTATGCCCCACACATGTGTTATTCTTTCGCATCTACCTTTTCTTCGCCATTATATGCATTGATATGACTTAAGTTTTGGCCAAGTTGGGTTGCCTGGCTCTTGTATTTATGCCCTACGTTCCTGTTAATTCGGCTAGGGCATAAGGGGAGCACCTCTGCGATTGTTACTGTCGGGTCAGCCGGATGTGTACCTCAGACTGGGTGAAGCCGAAAGCTAGCGTTCTTAAGGGAATATTCGGTCGGCGAACAAAAGATGATTTTTATTTATTTTCCACATATGCCCCTAGATGTTTTTTCCTGCGTCTCCTCTCACAGTCCGGACATGCACCTTAGGGCATGCGTACCCAGGGAAAGGAACCCCTAACGGAACTATTCTCCCTGGAAGATGTTTCTTACTACCCATGTGATATAACAAAACTAGTTGGGTACTTGTCTGTTCAAGCACTAATGACCCCTATGCCTGGTTTCCACGCATACCCTGGTTCTTATATAACTGAGTGGGTATTCGAAAACACTCAGGACTATCGGGTCCCGAGGTTGAAGCGAAAAGGTCCGCCATGACAAATGATTTACAATCCGGCTAGAAGGCATTATGCATGTCACTTTAATTACATAGTCATGTAGATTGACTAAATTCCTCTTCTATAGCATCCAATAGGCTGCCTAGCCTACAATCCTATTGGGAATACTTTGCGGCTAATTCTACTTGCCCATACACTAAGCTAACGGGGATCTCTTTCCCATCGGGCCCCATAGGTCCGACCTCGGCCATGTGGTTTGGGTCAGCTTTGGTATACCGCGTCTTCACCATGGCCCAGGATTCCCGGGCACCTTGACGGCAGGCCAATATCTTCCATAATCGGAAGCACCGCCGTGCTCCCTTGAGCTTCTCCGCAATCTCTCCAATGCCTTCTGGCAGGGAGACGGATGGCCACAAGACCTGGGCAATACCTTGCATCACCTGCCGAACTTGTTCGTGCAGTTGTGAGAGCTCGGATAGAAGATCACCCGCAGACCCCGGGCATCTCCTCCGCGGGACGACCCGTCAGCATACCTGCAGACATAACTCTGTTAGCCGGCTTCTTCGTTGCCCCCTTTTTAAGGGTTCGTTCAAGCACTTACAGAAAATGCCGCGTCAAAGCCGCTTATTCTCCTTCTCAGAGACCGCAAGCTGGGCTCGAACATCTTTCAGTTCCACACTCAGCTTGGTATTGGCGTCTTGGAAATTGTTTTTCTCCCACCTGACCTCAGTCAGCACACGTTCGCCAGCCTTTAGCTATCGTACGGCATGCTGGTCCTCCGGATTCTCTCTGGATTCATCTGCAATATCTATTGTTAGATCTGCAGCCAAGCCGCACGCTATATGGTACCTATCACTCTTTGAAACAAATGTTACTAGCTGGGGACTTTTTAGGTTCCTTCAATGCGGCAACGGTGGCCCGAAGTTGGGTCTTGCATTCATCCAGCTCCTGTGACAGTCGAGTATTCTTCTCTGTAAGAACCTGCACATAGATGATCCTTAAATCAGTTCTGCTAACTGTTTCAAGTCTCAGGGGCTACTAATACATATAATCGTCAGATTTGCTTACCCGTACATCCCTTACATACTGGTCCGTGGCTCTGGCTAGACCACTTTGAGCAGCACGGAGGTACGTGTCTCCAGAATTGAAGGCATCAAATGCCTCTGGTGAGAAGCAAGCATCACGGAGTACGGCCCGGTGACGCCTATGATTCATGGCGCTCTCCACTTCTGAATTTGTAGCGGATAGTCTATCCGCATCCTCTGTAGGGGGAGTATCCAGCGTCCGCCCCATGTCGGCTTCCGCCTCTATGTCCGGTCCTGGAGCCCGATTGGTGGAAGCATGATCGGCAGCCTCACCGGACATATTCCGGCGAGCGTTTTTTCTGTTAAAGAAACATGGACGTCATTACATTTTGAGAAAGACGACAACCACGGAGCGGGGTTTTTGTCATACCTCTGCGCCGGCGTCTCCATCCTGACTGCCTTCCTTTTTGACCTACCCGGCCTCGACGCCTCTTGTTGGCGAGTTGCTGCGGGTTCGGCACGGTGTCCCGAATGCCTTCCCTGTAAAACACCATATGTATATGGTAGGCGAAGTATCTGAAAGGGGATCCTAGTTTTCAGAGTTGGGATTTTGGTTTTTCTTACGAGCGACGCAGGGAGTAGTCCGGGATAGTCGGCCGTAATGGCCACCATGGCATCATCACAGCTCAACTGATAGAACTGCCGGTCTATCAGCTCCACGAATATGTCCGGATCTTCTTCGAGTCTGGGACCGAGGGCCCGGTTGGGGTCCTCTGGTTGTGGGGATGGGCTGTTGACCTCCCGTATGGCTTTTCGTAGTTCCTGCCGTGAAATGGCAAGGTGAGTACCTGCAACAAAGAATGTGGGAAGAATGGGAGTAAGGAGATATAACTCACCCAGCTTGGAGGGTTGTACATGGAGAATCCATCCCGTGGTTTGATGCGGATGAACTCCTCTTCCTCTCCCTTGAACAGCTCGGATAGGATTTTTGCTAAAGCAGTAGCGTTGTCCGGACCCTTGTGCCAGCAACGGGTGGCATCGTCTTCCCCGTTAAAACACCACAAGGGGTGCCCTCGATATTGAAGTGGTTTTACTCCCCGCATTATGCATATTGACATATCCCCGATTATCGTCAATCCTGATTGAGCCAGCGCTTTAATCCGGTTCATCAGGTAAAGGACTTCCCCATTGTCTTCCTCTTGGGGGCTCCGTGGGCGCCAGCTTCGGCATTTCTTCAGAGGAGCATTATTGAACTCAGGTAGACCCTGCCGAACAGGGTCCGGAAGGGGGACGTCCTCCATATAAAACCATTCCGAAGGCCAGTCCTCGGATGTCTTCTTCGGAGTACCGGACAGGTATCCGGTTTTGGTGATGCGCCATATTTTGGCTCCGCCAACTTGATAAAGTGACCCCTCCTGTGTGTGGGGTACGAGGCAAAATAACCTTTTCCACAGCTCGAAATGAGCCTCGCAGCCCAGGAATAACTCGCAGAGGGCAACATAGCCGGCGATGTGTAATATGGAAGCAGGGGTGAAATTATGCAGTTGGAGGCTGTAAAACTCCAGGAGCCCGCGGAGGAACGGATGAATTGGAAATCTGAGTCCCCTTAATAAATAAGGAACAAGGCATACCCGCTCCCCCGTAGAGGGGCTGGGGAAGCTCTCCGCTTGCTCCCCGCCAGTGTAGGTGGCGAGCCCGGCTCGGACGGGAACCATATACGCTGGAGGGAGAAATCCCTTAGTCTGCAGTTCGACTAATCGACTGTGTGGGACTGAACACCTCTCCCAATAATCGGGCTTAGGGCTACGGGGGCGGGAGGAGGAGCTGCGGAGGTCGGCCATGTCAGAGTGGATTTTTCCGAAGCGCGCTCCGATGTATTCTCGCTGGGGGAGGATGATATGGATTGGATCTAAGAATCCACATCCCTTTAATGGACAATTTATTTATCTGGCTAGGGGGGCGAATGTAAAAATGCCCTGGCACCTCGTATTCATTCGACGCGTGGAAGATAGCCCTTATTGGGCGCAGAAGCCAAGAGGTCCAACATTTATGGGGCCGGACACTGCTTAACAAACGTTCGAAATTTGGAGAAGAACACGCCTTGCAATGCCGAGGACAATACTGCGCGCCGGACTCATCATCATTGAAGCCTGGTTCGGGGGCTACTGAGGGAGTCCTGGATTATGGGGTATCCGGACAGACGGATTATATCCTTTGGCCGGACTGTTGGACTATGAAGATACAAGATTGAAGACTTCGTCCCGTGTCCGGATGGGATTCTACTTGGCGCGGAAGGCAAGCTAGGCAATACGGATATGTATATCTCCTCCTTTGTAACCGACCTTGTGTAACCCTAGCCCCCTCCGGTGTCTATATAAACCGGAGGGTTTTAGTCCGTAGGACAACATACAATCATACCATAGGCTAGCTTCTAGGGTTTAGCCTCTCTGATCTCGTGGTAGATCAACTCTTGTCTACCCGAGATCCGCCGGTTTTGACACTGGCAATTGTTAATAGATATACTTGATCATAAACCCACAATTCATCGGATCTCGACAAACACACCACAAAAAGATTTACATCGAATAGATCTCCAAGAGGATCGAGGAGAACTTTGTATTGAGATTCAAAGAGAGAGAAGAAGCCATCTAGCTAATAACTATGGACCCGAAGGTCTGAAGTAAACTACTCACACAACATCGGAGGGGCCATGGAGTTGATGTAGAGGCCCTCCGTGATCGATGCCCCCTCCGGTGGAGCTCCAGAAAAGGCCCCAAGATGGGATCTCTTGGGTACAGAAGGTTGCGGCGGTGGAAATAGGGTTTCGTGGTGCTCCTGGATGTTTTCAGGGTATATGAGTATATATAGGAGGAAGAAGTAGGTCGGTTGAGCCACGAGGGGCCCACGAGGGGGGAGGGCACGCCCCCTGCCTCGTGGACTCCTTGTTTGTTTCTCGACGTCCACTCCAAGTCCTCTGGATCACATTTGTTCCAAAAATCACGTTCCCGAAGGTTTCATTCCGTTTGGATTCCGTTTGATATTCCTTTTCTGCGAAACACTGAAATAGGCAAAGAAACAACAATTTGCACTGGGCCTTGGGTTAATAGGTTAGTCACAAAAATAATATAAAAGTGTAAAATAAAGCCCATTAACATCCAAAGTAGATAATATAATATCATGGAACAATCAAAAATTATAGATATGTTGGAGACATATCAAGCATCCCCAAGCTTAATTCCTGCTCGTCTTCGAGTAGGTAAATGATAAAAACAGAATTTTTGATGTGGAATGCTACCTAGCATAATTCTCAATGTAATTCTATTTATTGTGGCATGAATATTCAGATCCGGATGATTCAAGACAAAAGTCTAATATTGACATAAAAATAATAATACTTCAAGCATACTAACTAAGCAATTATGTCTTCTCAAAATAACATGGCGAAAGAATGTTCATCCCTACAAAATCATATAATTTGTTCATGCTCCATTTTCTTCACACAAGAATGCTCTCATCATGCACAACCCCGATGACAAGCCAAGCAATTGTTTCACACTTTAGTAATCTCAAACTTTTTTCAACTTTCACGCAATACATGAGCATGAGCCATGGATGTAGCACTATGGGTGGAATAGAATATGATGAGGTTATGTGGAGAAGACAAAAAAGGAGAAAGTCTCACATCGACGCGGCTAATCAATGGGCTAAGGAGATGCCCATCAATTGATGTCAATGCAAGGAGTAGGGATTGCCATGCAACAGATGCACTAGAGCTATAAATGTATGAAAGCTCAACAAAAGAAACTAAGTGGGTGTGCATCCAACTTGCTTGCTCACGAAGACCTAGGGCATTTGAGGAAGCCCATTGTTGGAATATACAATCCAAGTTCTATAATGAAAAATTCCCACTAGTATATGAAAGTGACAAAACAAGAGACTCTCTATCATAAAGATCATGGTGCTACTTTGAAGCACAAGTGTGGAAAAAAGGATAGTATCATCGCCCCTTTTTATTTCTTTTTTGGGGGGACAATGCTCTATTAATGATGATCATCACACTTCTATTTATTTACAACTCAATGATTACAACTTGATACTAGAACAAAGTATGACTCTATATGAATGCCTCCGGCGGTGTACCGGGAAGGGCAATGAATCAAGAGTGACATGTATGAAAAATTATGAACGGTGGCTTTACCACAAATACGATGTCAACTACATGATCATGCAAGGCAATATGACAATGGTGATGTGTGTCATGATAAATGGAACGGTGGAAAGTTGCATGGAAATATATCTCAGAATGGCTATGGAAATGCCATAATAGGTAGGTATGGTGGCTGTTTTGAGGAAGATATAAGGAGGTTTATGTGTGACAGAGCATATCATATCACGGGGTTTGGATGCACCGGCGAAGTTTGCACTAACTCTCAAGGTGAGAAAGGGCAATGCATGGTACCGAAGAGGCTAGCAATGATGGAAGGGTGAGAGTGCGTATAATCCACGGACTCAACATTAGTCATAAAGAACTCACATACTTATTGCAAAAATCTACAAGTCATCAAAAACCAAGCATTACGCGCATGCTCCTAGGGGGATAGAATGGTAGGAAAAGACCATCGCTCGTCCCCGACGGCCACTCATAAGGAAGACAATCAAATAACACCTCATGTTTCAAATTTGTTACACAACGGTCACCATACGTGCATGCTACGGGACTTGCAAACTTCAATGCAAGTATTTCTCAAATTAACAAATACTCAACTAGCACACTCTAATATTACCACATTTATATCTCAAAACAATTATCAAGTATCAAACTTCTCCTAGTACTCAATGCACTTTTTATGAATGTTTTTATTATACCGATCTTGGATGCCTATCATATTAGGGCTAAATTCATAACCAAAGCAAATTACCATGCTGTTCTAAGGGAATCTCAAAATAATATAAGTGAATCATGATAGATCAATAATTTCTATAAAATAAAACCACCACCGTGATCTAAAAGATATAAGCGAAGCACTAGAACAAAATTATCTAGCTCAAAAGGTATAAGTGAAGCACATAGAGTATTCTAATAAATTTCGATTCATGTGTGTCTCTCCAAAAAGGTGTGTACATCAAGGATGATTGTGGTAAAATAACAAGCAAATACTCAAATCATACAAGACGCTCCAAGCAAAACACATATCATGTGGTGAATAAAAATATAGCTCCAAGTAAGTTACCGATGGACGAAGACGAAAGAGGGGATGCCTTCAGGGGCATCCCCAAGCTTAGGCTTTTGGTTGTCCTTGGATTTTACCTTGGGGTGCCTTGGGCATCCCCAAGATTAGGCTCTTGCCTCTCCTTGTTCCATAATCCATCAAATCTTTACCCAAAACTTGAAAACTTCACAACACAAAACTTAAAAGAAAATCTCGTGAGCTCCGTTAGTAAAAGAAAACAAACCACCACTTCAAGGTACTATAATTAACTCATTATTTATTTATATTGGTGTTAAACCTACTGTATTCCAACTTTTATATGGTTCATAAACTCTATTACTAGCCATAGATTCATCAAAATAAGCACACAACACATGAAAAACAGAATCTGTCAAAAATAGAACAGTCTGTAGTAATCTGTAGGTTTCAGATACTTCTGGAATCCCAAAAATTCTAAAATAAATTTCTGGACATGAGGAATTTATCTATTAATCATCTTCAAAAATAATTAACTAAATAGCACTCTCCAGTAAAACATGGCAGCAAATCTCGTGAGCGCTAAAGTTTCTGTTTTTTACAGCAAGATCGCAAAGACTTTCCCCAAAGGTTCTACTTGGCACAAACACTAATTAAAAGCATAAAACCACATATAAACAGAGGCTAGATGAATTATTTATTTCTAAACAGAACCAAAAATCAAGGAACAAAAATAAAATTGGGTTGCCTCCCAACAAGCGCTATCGTTTAACGCCCCTAGCTAGGCATAAAAGCAAGGATAGATCTAGGCATTGTCATCTTTGGTATGCAATCCATAAGTGGCCCTCATAATAGATTCATAAGGTAATTTAATTTTATTTCTAGAAAAGTATTCCATGCCCTTCCTTAACGGAAATTGGAATCTAATATTCCCTTCTTTCATATCAATAATTGCACCAATTGTTCTAAGAAAAGGTCTACCAAGAATAATAGGACATGAAGGATTGCAATCAATATCAAGAACAATGAAATCTACGGGCACATAATTCCTATTTGAAACAATAAAACATCATTAATTCTTCCCATAGGTTTCTTAATGGTGGAATCCGCAAGATGCAAGTTTAAAGAATAATCATCAAATTCACGGAAACCTAACACATCACACAAAGTTTTTGGAATCGTGGAAACGCTAGCACCCAAATCACATAAAGAAAAGCATTCATGATCTTTAATTTTAATTTTAATAGTAGGTTCCCACTCATCATAAAGTTTTCTTGGGATAGAAACTTCCAATTCAAGCTTTTCTTCATAAGATTGCATTAAAGCATCAATGATATGTTTAGTAAAAGCTTTATTTTGACTATAAGCATGCTGAGAATTTAGCACGGATTGCAACAAGGAAATACAATCTATCAAAGAGCAATTATCATAATTAAATTGCTTGAAATCTAAGATAGTGGGTTCATTGCTATGTAAAGTTTTGACCTCTCCAATCCCACTTTTATCAACTTTTGCATCAAGATCTAAAAACTCCGAATCATTGGGACGCCTTCTAAATAAAGTTGACTCATATCCAGTCCCATCATTATCAAGATTCATATTTCAAAACAAAGATTTAATAGGGGACACATCAATAACTTTTAGATCTTCATCATTATTATCATGGAAACTAGAAGAACACGCTTTCACAAAGCAATCTTTTTTAGCACGCATCCTAGCAGTTCTTTCTTTGCACTCCTCAATGGAAATTCTCATAGCTTTGAGGGACACATTATATCATGCTTAGGTGGAATAGATCTAAGTTTCAAATAATCAACATCAAGAGAAATTCTATCCATGTTCCTAGTGAACTCATCAATCTTAGACAATTTCTTCTCAATCAAAGCATTGAAACTCTTTTGCAAACTAATAAATTCTTTAATATTAGATTCAAAATCATAGGGCATCTTATTATAATTTCCACAAGAATTGTTGTAGGAATTACCATAATTATTAGAGGAATTACTAGGAAATGTCCTAGGATTAAAATTACCTCTATACGCGTTATTACCAAGATTTTTCCTACCAACAAAATTCACATCCATAGATTCATTATTATTCTCAATCGAAGTATACAAAGGCATATCATTAGGATCATAAGGGACACTCTTATTAGCAAACAATTTCATAAGCTCATCCATCTTTCCACTCAAAACATTGATTTCTTCTATAGCATGCACCTTTTTATTAGTAGATCTTTCAGTATGCCATTGAGAATAATTAACCATAATATTATCTAGGAGTTTAGTAGCTTCTCGTAAAGTGATCTCCATAAAAGTGCCTCCTATGGCCGAATCTAAAAGATTTCTAGAAGCAAAGTTCAATCCGGCATAAAAAAAATTGTATAATCATACAAAGATTCAAACCATGTGTAGGGCAATTATGTATCATTAATTTCATCCTCTCCCAAGCTTGTGCAACATGTTCATGATCAAGTTGCTTAAAATTCATAATATCGTTTCTAAGAGTGATGATCTTAGCGGGAGGAAAATACTTAGAGATAAAAGCATCTTTGCACTTGTTCCATGAATCGATACTATTTTAGGCAAAGAAGAAAACCAAGTTTTAGCACGATCTCTAAGAGAAAATGGAATAGCTTCAGGTTAACAATATCATTATCCACATATTTCTTCTTTTGCATATCACACAAATCAACAAAGTTGTTTAGATGGGTAGCGGCATCTTCACTAGGAAGGCCAGAAAATGGATCTTTCATGACAAGATTCAGCAAAGCAGCATTAATTTCACAAGATTCAGCATCGGTAAGAGGAGCAATCGGAGTGCTAATAAAATAATTATTGTTGGTATTGGAAAAATCACACAATTTAGTATTATCTTGAGCCATCATGACAAGCAAGTGATCCAACACACAAGAAAACAAGAAACAAGCAAAAAGAGATGAACTAGAAAAGAGAAGGGGAACGGGACAAGACGGCGAATAAAATGGCAAGGGTGATGTGGGGGAGAGGAAAATGAGAGGCAAATGGAAAATAATGTAATGCGAGGGATAAGAGTTTGTGATGGGTACTTGGTATGTCTTGACTTGTGCGTAGACTCCCAGGCAACGGCGCCAAAAATCCTTCTTGCTACCTCTTGAGCACTGCGTTGGTTTTCCCTTGAAGAGGAAAGGGTGATGCAGCAAAGTAGCGTAAGTATTTCCCTCAGTTTTTGAGAACCAAGGTATCAATCCAGTAGGAGGCCACACGAAGTCCCTCGTACCTACACAAACAAATAAGAACCTCGCAACCAACGTGATAAAGGGGTTGTCAATCCCTTCACGGTCACTTACGAAAGTGAGATCTGATAGAGATGATAAAATAATATTTTTGGTATTTTTATGATAAAATTAAAAGTGAAGACTGCAAAATAAAAGGTAATAGAAATAGCTTGTTGATGGAAGATTAATATGATGGATAATAGATCCGGGGACCATAGGTTTCACTAGTAGCTTCTCGCAAGATAGCATAAGTATTACGGTGGGTGAACAAATTACTGTCGAGCAATTGATAGAAAAGCGAATAATTATGAGAATATCTAGGCATGATCATGTATATAGGCATCATGTCCGTGACAAGTAGACCGACTCCCGCCTGCATCTACTACTATTACTCCACACATCGACCGCTATCCAGCATGCATCTAGAGTATTAAGTTCATAAGAACAGAGTAACACATTAGGTAAGATGACATGATGTAGAGGGATAAACTCAAGCAATATGATATAAACCCCATCTTCTTATCCTCGATGGCAACAATATAATATGTGTCATTTCCCTTTCTGTCACTTGGATCGAGCACCACAAGATTGAACCCAAAGCTAAGCACTTCTCCCATTGCAAGAAAGATCAATCTAGCAGGCCAAACCAAACTGATAATTCAAAGAGACTTGCAAAGATAACCAATCATACATAAAAGATTTCAGAGAAGAATCAAATATTGTTCATAGATAGACTTGATCATAAACCCACAATTCATCGAATCTTGACAAACACACCGCAAAAAGAGTTACATCGAATAGATCTCCAAGAAGATCGATGAGAACTTTGTATTGAGATTCAAAGAGAGAGAAGAAGCCATCTAGCTAATAACTATGGACCCGAAGGTCTGAAGTAAACTACTCACACATCATCGGAGAGGCCATGGAGTTGATGTAGAGGCCCTCCGTGATCGATGCCCCCTCCGGCGGAGCTCCGGAAAAGGCCCCAAGATGGGATCTCTTGGGTACAGAAGGTTGCGGCGGTGGAAATAGGGTTTCGTGGTGCTCCTGTATGTTTTTAGGGTATATGAGTATATATAGGAGGAAGAAGTAGGTCGGTTGAGCCACGAGGGGGGCGCCCAGGGGGGTAGGCGCCCCCCCTGCCTCGTGGACTCCTTGTTTCTTTCTTGACGTCCACTCCAAGTCCTCTGGATCATGTTTGTTCCAGAAATCACGTTCCCGAAGGTTTCATTCCGTTTGATATTCCTTTTCTGCGAAACACTAAAATAGGCAAAAAAAACAGCAATTTGCCCTGGGCCTTGGGTTAATAGGTTAGTCCCAAAATAATATAAAAGTGTAAAATAAAGCCCATTAACATCCAAAACAGATAATATAATAGCATGGAACAATCAAAAATTATAGATACGTTGGAGACGTGTCAAGTCCCTAATGAGATCACGGGCATGATGTGGAGTCCCGAAATGGTCGAGAGGTAAAGATTGATATATAGGATGATGGTATTCGAACACCAGAAGTGTTCCGGAGGTTATCGGGTACTTATCAGGTCACCAGAAGGGGTTTCCGGCACCCCCGGCAAAAGATATGGGCCTTATGGGCCAATAGGGGAAACGCACCAGCCACAAGCGGCCAGTGCGCCCCCCATATGGGCCAGTCTAGGAGGAGAAGGAAAGAGGGGAAGGGAAAGGAAAGAGCGGAATAGGATTCCCCCATTCCTTACCTCTCCTCCCTCTTTCCTTCCCCCTCCGACAAATATGGCAAGGGGGGTGCGGCCAAGGGCAGGAGCCCAAGTAGGATTCAGACCTACTTGAGGCACCTCTTGGCCTCTCCCCTCTCCCCCCCCCCCCCCCCCCCCCCCCCCTCCCCCCCCCCCCCCATATTTTCGTAGTGCTTTGGTGAAGCCTTGCGGAGATCACTTCACCATCACCGTCACCACACCATCGTGCTGACGGAACTCATCTACTACCTCGACGTCTTACTGGATCAAGAAGGCGAGGGACGTCACCGAGCTGAACGTGTGCAAAACTTGGAGGTGTCGTGCGTTCGGTACTTGATCGGTTGCAGCGCGAAGAAGTTCGACTACATCAACCGCGTTGTCAAACGCTTCCACTTACGGCCTACGAGGGTACATAGAGATACACTCTCCCCCTCGTTTCTATGCATCTTCTTGGATAGATCATTGCATGTGCGTAGAATTTTCTTTTGTTTTCCATGCAACATTTCCCAACAGTGGCACCATGAGCCAGGTCTGTGCGTAGATGATATGCATGAGTAGAACACAAGGAGTTGTGGGTGGTGATCATCATACTGCTTACCACCAACGCCTTATTTTGATTCGGTGGCATTGTGGGATGAAGCGGTACGGACCAATCTTACATGTGCACGTACATGAGACCGGTTCCATCGACAGATATGCAACTAGTTTTGCATAAAGGTGGCTGGCGGGTGTCTATTTCTCCTACTTTAGTTGAATCGAATTTGACTGCGGCTGGTCCTTGTTGAAGGTTAAAACAGCAAACTTGATAAATCACCGTTGTGGTTTTTTGCCGTAGGTAAGAACGGTTCTTGCTAGAAGCCCGTAGCAGCCACGTAAAACTTGCAACAATAAAGTAGAGGACGTCTAACTTGTTTTTGCAGGGCATGTTGTGATGTGATATGGTCAAGACATGATGTGATATACGTTATTGTATGAGATGATCATGTTTTAATTTGTCAGCAACCGGTAGGAGCCTTATGGTTGTCCCTTTATTGTATGAAATGCAAATGCCATGAATTGCTTTACTTTATCACTATGCATTAGCGATAGTTATAGAAGCAATAGTTGGCGGGACGACCACGACGCTACGATGGAGATCAAGGTGTCGAGCCGGTGATGATGGAGATCATGACGATGCTTTGGAGATGGAGATCAAAAGCACAAGATGACGATCGCCATATCATGTCACATATTTTGATTGCATGTGATGTTTATCCTTTATGCATATTATTTTGCTTAGAACGGCGGTAGCATTATAAGATAATACCTTCACTAAATTTCAAGATAAAAGTGTTCTCCCTGAGTATGCACTATTGCTACAGTTCGTCGTGTTGAGACACCACGTGATGATCGGGCGTGATAGACTCTACGTTCACATACAACGGGTGTAAGACAGTTTTGCACATGCAGAATACTTGGGTTAAACTTGACGAGCCTAGCATGTACAGACATGGCCTCAGAACATTGGAGACCGAAAGGTCGAACGTGAATCATATAGTAGGTATGATCAACATAGAGATGTTCACCATTGATGACTACCCCATCTCACGTGATGATCAGACGTGGGTTAGTTGATTTGGATCACGTATCACTTAGATGACTTGAGGGGTGTCTATTTAAGTGGGAGTTGATATGTCTCCAACGTATCTATAATTTTTGATTGTTCCATGCTGTTATATTATCATTATTGGATGTTTTACAATAATTGTATAGAAACTTCATATCATTTTTTGGGACTAACCTATTGACCCAGTGCCCAGTGCCAATTGCTATTTTTTGTTTGTTTTTTACATCGCAGAAAATCAATATCAAACGGAGTCCAAACACCGCGAAACTTTTTGGAGAATTTTGATGGACCAGAACACCCAGGATGGGCCAGAGCAGCACCTGGGGGTGCCCCGAGGGGGGGCACAACCCACCAGGCGTGCCCGGGTGGGTTATGCCCACCTCGGTGGCCTCCCGCATCCCCTCTTTACCCTATAAATTCACAAATATTCCGAAAACCCTGGGGGTTAACCTAGATCAGAAGTTCCACCGCCACAAGGCTCTGTAGCCACCAAAAACCAATCTAGACCCCATTCGGGCACTCTGCCGGAGGGGGAAACCATCATCGGTGGCCATCTTCATCATCCTGGTGGCCACCACGGTGAGGAGGGAGTAGTCCACCCTCAGGGCTGAGGGTTTGCACCAGTAGCTATATGTTTAATATCTCTCTCTCTCTCGTGTTCTTGAGATGTCACGATCTTGATGTATCGTGGGCTTTGTTAATATAGGCGGATCATATGGTGTTTTCCCTTCTCTATCTTGTTGTGATGAATTGAGTTTTTCCCTTTGAGATTTCATTGTTATCGGATTGAATACTTTTATGGATTTGAGAACACTTGATACATGTCTTGCAATTGAATACTCGTGGTGACAATGGGGTATCATATTGATTCACTTGATATATGTTTTGGTACTCAACTCGCGGATTCCCGAGGTGACATTGGGGTAATCTATGCATCAGGGTTGATGCACGTTCTTGTCTTTGTTTCTCCGGTAGAATCTTGGGCACTCTTTGAAGTTCTTTGTGTTGGATTGAATATTATAAATTTGAATTTGCTTTGGTGTTATTTTAGTATGAACTCTTAGTTAGATTGATCGGAAAGAATAGCTTCGTGTTATTTTAGTACGAACTCTAGGATAGATTGATCGGAAAGAATAGCTTTGAGGTGGTTTCGTACCCTACAAACAATTCCATCTTATGTTCTCCGCTAGATAGGAACTTTGGAGTGATACTTCGTTGCACGTTGAGGGACGGTTATATGATCCAACTATATTAGCACTGTTGAGAGACTACACTAGTGAAAGTACGAACCCTAGGCCTCATTTTCAAGCATTGCAATACTGTTTTTGTGCCCGTTTACTATTTGCTACCTTGCTGTTTTTATTTATTCAGATTATAAAAATATATTTCTACCATCCATATTACACTTGTATCACCACCTCTTCGCTGAACTAGTGCGCCTATACAAATTACCATTGTATTGAGTGTGTTGGGGACACGAGATTTCCTGTATTTGATTGCAGGGTCATTTAAGAGAGACCATCTTCATCCTACACCTCCCACGGATTGATAAACCTTAGGTCATCCACTTGAGGGAAAATTTCTACTGTCCTACAAAACTCTATGCTTGGAGGCCCAACACATGTCTACAAGAATAAAGTTGCCTAGTAGACATCAAGCTCTTTTCTGGCGCCGTTGCCAGGGAGGTGAGTGCATGAAGGTATATCTTTAGATCTTGCAATTGAATCTTTTAGTTTCTTGTTTTATCACTAGTTTGGTTTATAAAAAGAAAACTACATAAAAATGGAATTGAGGTTGCATCATATTATTGATCATCTTTATAATATCTTTCTTGAAAACAATGGAAACGAAAATTGTGCTCAATTGATAGAAAAAGAATTATAAAATGTTTTGCACAAAATATTTGAATGATGAGCATGATTCCAATGTTGTTAGTATGAATTCTTTGAATATCCATGATGCTAATGATATGCATATGTTTGCTTGTTTAATGAATCTATTTGAGGATAGGAGTATTAAATATGCAGAGGCATTTAGTATACAATGTCGAATAATAATTTTAGTGATTTTCTACAGTAGAGAATGATAAAGGTTTTGTGTTGGTTTATACTAAATTATCTCATGAGTTCTAATTGAGTTTTGTGTGGATGAAGTTCTTAAGATTTAGGGAAGCCGTGATATGAGAAGAATTAAGGAGACACAAAAGCTCAAGCTTGGGGATGCCAAGGCATCCCAAGATAATATTTAAATAAGTCCCAAGCATCTAAGCTTGGGGATGACCAAGGCATCCCAAGATAATATTTCAATAAGTCTCAAGCATCTAAGTTTGGGGATGCCCCGGTAGGCATCCCACCTTTCTACTTCAACAATTATCGGTTAGTATCGGTTGAGCCGAAGTTTTTGCTTCTTCACATGATGTGTGCTATTCTTAGAATTGCATTTTGTTTTGTTTTTGCTTGATGTTTTAATAAAGTACTTAGATATGAAAGTTTTAAATAAAATAGAGTCCTCAATTAGTTGCCAGAGAGGCTAAGTAAGCGGCACTCACATCCCGTCAACGAAGCTCTTTTCTATGGAATTGCTCTAGTGCTTCACTTATATCTTTTTTAGCACGGTGTGCTTTAGTATTTTTGTAGAAATTCTCTCTTGCTTCACTTAAATTAATTTGAGAGAAAGAAATATTATGCTCATGATCTTTACTTAAATTTGTTTGAGCTTATCAAAAGCAACACATGAAAATTAGTCCCAAAGTGATAAATATCCAAGAAGGATATAATAAAAACTTTCATGAAGATCATTGGACAAAATAAACTTGATTCGTTGTAATAGTTTTGAGATATGATGATGTGATACGTGAGTAATGTTGATGAGTAATTATGCTTTATTAAGAATATTGGTGTTAAGGTTTGTGATTCCCTATGCAAGCACGAAAGTCAATAGTTATGCAATGAAATTACATCCTACTTGTGGTGCATTATTCGGTGTTAATTATGCTCAATCTCGCTTATGAGATTATTCATTTCTTGGTTGGTCTCTTCTCAATCTTTTGCTAGCCTTCATTTTGCACTAAGTATGATCACTACTTGTGCATCCAAAATCCTTTAAAACCAGTTTTGCCACATGCGTCCACTATACCTACCTATATGCAGTATTCTTTTTCCGTTCTAAGCAAATTTGTATGTGCCATCTCTAATTTTCAAAATAAATTTCTCTTTTGTGTGCTTGTATCGCTCGTGAGGCGGTAAGGGGTGGCCAATATTTTCCATGCTAGATGTGTTATTCTCACGATGAGTGTTTATTAACTTGTCATTGCACGAGAGTAAGGCAAAGGTATTAGGGATGCCCAGTCCCAAAATGAAAATGATTTTACTTTATATTGTCAAATAATAAATCCCTTGGAAAGTTTTGGTATGGAGGGCACCCATGGATACGATTAGCCATGGAAAGTGAAAGTGTGGTGGAAAAAGGAATGACTTTATTTTCTGTTTGGGAACCGCCTATGATATATCTACCATGGAAAGTGTTGGGAGCTCTAAGTCGTTTTCGTTGGTGGGAAAAGTATGCCTCTCAGCATGTTTTTATCTCTCAATTTTTGCATTGAGCTTTGGCACCTCTACAAATCCCTACTTCCCTCTGCGAAGGACCTTTCTTTTACTTTATGCAATTTCTATTTTAATTTGAGTCTTCATCTTCTCTTATAAAGCACCAACTAGGAGGCACTATGATCGTACTTGAGAATTGGGTGTAGCTAATATGCGAGTGTGTTTCATGAATAGATCAATGATTGAGCATGGTGGGCTAGGTATAACTTATTTTAGCGTCGATATTTTGAAAGAAATGGTTGCTTGTTGATATGCTTGAGTATTTAAGTCTCATGTCAAAACTAGACTATTGCATTGAACCATATAAAAGTCCAAATGTCCATGCTATAAATAAAAGAATATGAGATGACATGTTAGGCAACATTCCACACCAAAAATTATATTTTTATCATTTACCTACTCGAGGACGAGCAGGAATTAAGCTTGGGGATGCTGATACGTCTCCAACGTATCTATAATTTTTGATTGTTCCATGTTGTTATATTATCATTCTTGGATGTTTTACAATCATTTTATAGCAACTTTATATCATTTTTTGGGACTAACCTATTAACCCAGTGCCTAGTGCCAGTTGTTGTTTTTTGCTTGTTTTTTACATCACAGAAAATCAATATCAAATGGAGTCCAAACACCGTGAAACTTTTTGGAGAATTTTTATGGACTAGAACACCCAGGATGGGCCAAAGCAGCACCTGGGGGTGCCCCGAGGGGGCACAACCCACCAGGGCATGCCTGGGGGCCCAGGCGCGCCCAGGTGGGTTGTGCCCAACTCGGTGGCCTCCCGCACCCCCTCTTTACCCTATAAATTCACAAATATTCCAAAAACCCTGGGGGTTAACCTAGATCAGAAGTTCCGCCACCGCAAGGCTCTGTAGCCACCGAAAACCAATCTAGACCCCGTTCTCGCACTCTGCTGGAGGGGGAAATCATCACCGGTGGCCATCTTCATCATCCCGGTGGCCACCGCGATGAGGAGGGAGTAATCCACCCTCGGGGTTGAGGGTTTGTACCAGTAGCTATGTGTTTAATCTCTCTCTCATGTTCTTGAGATGTCACGATCTTGATGTATCGCGGGCTTTGTTAATATATTCAGATCATATGGTGTTTTCCCCTCTCTATCTTGTTGTGATGAATTGAGTTTTTCCCTTTGAGATTTCGTTGTCATCGGATTGAATACTTTTATGGATTTGAGAACACTTGGTATATGTCTTGAAATTGAATACTCGTGGTGACAATGGGGTATCGTATTGATTCACTTGATATATGTTTTGGCACTCAACTCGCGGATTCTTGAGGTGACATTGGGGTAATCTATGCATAGGGGTTGATGCACGTTCTTGTCTTTGTTTCTCGGTAGAAATCTTGGGGCACTCTTAGAAGTTCTTTGTGTTGGATTGAATATTATAAATCTAAATTTGCTTTGGTGTTATTTTAGTACAAACTCTCAGTTAGATCGATTAGAAAAAATAGCTTCGTGTCATTTTGGTACGAACTCTGGGATAGATTGATCAGAAAGAATAGCTTTGAGGTGGTTTCGTACCCTACAAACAATTCTGTCTTATGTTCTCGGCGAGATAGGAACTTTGGGGTGATTCTTCGTTGCACGTTGAGGGATGGTTATATGATCCAATAATATTAGCACTGTTGAGAGATTGCACTAGTGCATGTACGGACCCTAGGCCTCATTTTCAAGCATTGCAATACCATTTTTGTGCCTGTTTACTATTTTCTACCTTGCTGTGTTTATTTATTCAGATTATAAAAATATATTTCTACCATCCATATTACACTTGTATCACCATCTCTTCGCCGAACTAGTGCACCTATACAAATTGCCATTGTATTGGGTGTGTTGGGGACACAAGAGATTTCTCGTATTTGATTGCAGGGTCGTTTGAGAGAGACCATCTTGATGCTACATCTCCCACGAATTGATAAACCTTAGGTCATCCACTTGAGGGAAAATTGCTACTATCCTACAAAACTCTGCGCTTGGAGGCCCAACATGTGTCTACAAGAATAAAGTTGCGTAGTAGACATCTAGAGTTCTTAAGTAATTTGATTAATTGAACTTAAATTTATCATGAACTTAGTCCTGATAGTATTTGCAAATTATGTTGTAGATCAATAGCTTGCGTTGTAGCTCCCCTATTTTTGATATGTTCCTAAAGAAAAATAAGTTGAAAGATGGAAGTAACAATGATGCGGATTGGGTCCGTGATCTAAGGATTATCCTCATTGCTGCATAGAAGAATTATGTCCTTGATGCACCGCTAGGTGATAGACCTATTGCAGGAGCAGATGCAGACGTTATGAACGTTTGGCTAGCTCAATATGATGACTACTTAATAGTTTAGTGCACCATGATTTACGGCTTAGAACCGAGACTTCAAAAATGTTTTGAACGCCATGGAGCATATGAGCTTTTCCAAGAGCTGAAATTGGTATTTTAGACTCATGCCCATGTCGGGAGGTATGAGACCTCTGACAAGTACTTTGCCTACAAGATGGAGGAGAATAGCTCAGCAAGTGAGCATGTGCTTAGAATGTCTGGGTACTACAATCGCTTGAATCAAGTGGGAGTTAATCTTCCAGATAAGATAGTGATTGACAGAGTTCTCTAGTCACTATCACTAAGCTACTCGAACTTCGTGATGAACTATAATATGCAAGGGATGATGAAAACGATTCTCGAGCTCTTCATGATGCTGAAATTGGCGAAGGTAGAAATCAAGAAAAGAGCATCAAGTTTTGATGGTTAAACAAGACCACTAGTTTCAAGAAAAAAGGCAAGGGGAAGAAATGGAACTTCAAGAAGAATGGCAATCAAGTTTCCACTCCCATGAAGAGGCCCAAAGCTGGACCCAAACCTGAAACCGAGTGCTTCTACTAAAAGGGAAATGGTCACTGGAAGCGGAACTGCCCCAAATACTTGGCAGATAAGAAGGATGGCAAAGTGAACAAAGGCATATTTGATATACATGTATTGATGTATACCTTACTAGTATTCATAGTAGCCCCTGTGTATTTGATACTAGTTTAGTTGCTAAGATTAGTAACGCGAAACAGGAGTTGCAGAATAAAATAGAGACTACTTAAGGGCGAGGTGACGATGTGTGTTGGAAGTGATTCCAAGCTTGATACGATCACCATCGCACACTCCCTCTACCTTCAGGATTAGTGTTGAACCTAAATAAATGTGTAGCGACCCGACCCAAATGGATCAAGTCTTTGTGCTTAAGTGTCATCCCTGGATCGGTATGCTGACACACACAGTACTCGAGGATTTATAACAGAGGTAAATCACATGTAAAAGTAACGTAAGTACTATTATCTCAATCCAAATAGCGGAAGTAACAAGGTTGTGGATTCCCATCAACACCAACGACAAAGTTGAGTGTAGAAATCGTAACCCTAACGTATCACTTACTCGTCATAAGAAACCTGCAACATGAGACGTTGCAGCCCGAAACGGGTCAGTACATTGAATGTACTGGAAAATTCACACCATAGAGAGAAATGATAAACAATGGCTATCTCTACATGCATATTTGGCTGGTGGAAAAGCTCTATGGTTATAGGTTTTTGCTAAAAGCCAATTTTTCCCTACTGCAAAGGAACAAATTTTATTTAACTAACATGGTGGTTGTTGAACATTGAGAATGGTTGACAGCATTCTCAATCCCAATTAAGTATCATTATTAAAACCCAACAATATTCATTTAAAGTAACATGATGAGATTCACATGATAATACAGGTACTAGATACTCAACATGTCCATAACCAGGGACACGGCTAATCATGATTAGTTTATACACTCTGCAGAGGTTTGCGCACTTTTCCCCACAAGACTCGATCGCCTCCATTGGATTTCTCGCACTACATGGTGTTTGAGAAACGGATGACCAAGACATAGTCTTTCAGAAGCGCTAGCACCTTACGATGGATAGACCGTTACACCTACTTTCCCCTACATCTGCTAGTCTACCCTGTAAGAGTTCGCACGACTTAATCAACTATGCTAGGGCCCATAATAGCTTGTGGCTGCACACGAAAGTTTCTAGCATGAATAATCTTATGATCCCTTTGAGCCTGGGTGGCGGTCCATAAAAAAAAGGCAATCCTGGTCTACCCAGGTGCCTAGACAGGCAATCCTAGAATAACCAGGTGCCTCAATCCACCCAGATGTGTGTTTAAGTTGCCACCTTAAGTAAACTATTAATTAACAATCTCACATCTGTCATGAATACTCTCAAAAACCCAATCCACGTCTACGAGCATAGCATGGCAATGTAAGCATAACGTAAAAGTAACTCCCAAGGTTTGAATGCAGGGCAATAGGTTCCTACCTCATCAACTACTTCCCAATACCCACATGTTATCAATCATACTCATGCAATGTTTAAGGGTTGAGACTAATGCATAAAAACTGGGTATGAAAAGGGATATGATCAAAGTGTGAACTTGCCTACAATGTTGATAAAGATGATTCGCACTCAAAACTCTTGATAGATCTACTCGTCACACTCTGGTCAATCTATCGTTATCAAGCAATAGTAACCACACATAAGCAATCACTCAAAAGATCAGAAAGATCGAAGAAGTCGACTCAGAAAACATCAAAACCAAGCAAATAGCTCTTGCAACATAAAACAATTTCTAATAGTACCAAAATTATGTGAATTTGGCCTTATCAGAAAATTTAGGTCAAGAGCTTCGATTTGCAAAAAGAATCAACTCAAACGGAGCTACGGAACTCAAGTTATGATTAAACGAAGTTTGAATTCAAATCTGATCAAATTCAAATTTTAAACTTTTCAAAAACATGTTTGAGTTGGCTTACTGGATAGAGGGGATCATAACGAAGATGTGGGCGTTAGTTTCGTTGAATTTGGACTAACGAGTAAAAAGTTATGATCGTTTGAAGTTCAGGGACTAAACTGTAAAGAAAATATTCATAGATAAGTCCCTGGCCGGAATTAATAAGAAAAAGGAAAAAAAACTTAAAAAGAGAACGTTCGTTTTCTAAACCTAACCAACGAACGTTCTCTAAATAGATCCCTTTAAAAGAAAATCGATTTTATAAAAAAACGATCTAGGGTTTTTTTAAAGAACCGGACTAAACCGAGAATAAACCGGGGTGGTTACCGGTTCGGGGCGGTTTTCCATCGAAAACCGCCGGCGGCAGTTAGCGAGTCCGGCGATGTCGGCGGCGGTTCCGGCGATGGGGCGAGAAGCGGGCGGCGGCGCAGGCGTGCGGCGAGGGGAGGCGGCGAGCGGTGGATGCGGCAGAGGGCGGCGCGGGCAGCGGTGCGATGCAACGGCGGCGAGGCAAAGCGCGGAGCAGCAGCAGCGGGCGGCGGCACGACGGATCTGGCGGCGGCGGCGGTGCAACGCGGCGAGGAGGCGAGCGGCAGCGCGAGCAGAGAGGGGGACGGGAGAGGCGGCGGAGGCGGCGCTTATATGCGGGCGGGGCGGCTCCGTGGCGTGGGCGAGGGGCCGGCCGGAGCCGTGTCGGTGCCGGACTCCGGTGGAGTCCCGGTCGGCCACGACGGGAAAGGCGGCGCGGAGCTGGGCCTTGGCCTGGCTTCGGCTGGGCCGGCCCAGTCAGAAATTTTTTGTTTTTTTAAACATTTCCAAACAAATAAAAATAATAAAAGAAAAATAAATAAAAATATTATATAGGCATATAATATATCAAATTTTTCAGAAAAAGATTTTCTACGACATGAACATTTTTCTAGCATTAAATAAAATACACACAAAATCAGATAATTCAAAGAGTGCTACTGGTCTAATAAAATCCAACAAAAATCATTTTAAAAATACAAAATGATTTCAAATTAATTTTTCTCCAATTTTCTAATGTAGGGAATCATGTTACCCTATTTTCCATATATTTTATTTTTGGAGAAAAATAATTTGAATAAAACTCAAACAATTCCAAATTGAAAATAATTTCAAAAGGACTTTGAATTTGATCCTTGAAACTCCCAACTCATATTTCATAATTTGAAGAAGTCATTTTATCTCCTCTCGTGAAAATCATTGAGTTGCATAAAGTTTCTGGATTGGAAATATTTTCCAAATGAAATTCAAATGTTTTCAAAAACCCTTGTCATTTAAATAAATGGAAGAAGTCATGTCATCTTCTCTCGAGGGTTTTGTATTTGAAAAGAATTTGAATTCACGGAGATCAAATTGAAAAATGAAAGTTTGGGAAAGTCCTTTTATTCCCTCTCATTTAACTTTCAAAAAAGTTTCGAACTTCACTCAATAAATCACACAACAATCAAACAATCAATCAATCTATCTATTTATTATAACATTCCAAAATTTAGAATTTTGGGATGTTACAAACCTACCACCCTTAAAAGGAAATCTCGTCCTCGAGATTCGGAGAGGCTAGAAAGAAAAGGTTAGGGTTTGGGGGTCTCCTCAAAATTTCATCAATCATCTCCGGGGTCTGTGGTGCTACCACCCTTAGAAGCATGGTTACGGTTTCATCAAAACTCATATACTTCATCCATATTGTTAACAGTGTCGGTCTTCTCAGATCTTCAGGATAATTCCTTATCTGGGCTCTTTCGGTAATGGCATAACCTTTTCCTCAATTATTGTGTCTTTCATCTAGGTAAGGTTCTTCTATGACTGGTCTTCTTAGCTGACGGGTCTGGAGCCAATACTAAACAACTATCGATATCTCATGGTGGTCAACAAAATTATGGTTTCTCCTGCAGGAAATGGGTCTGGGTTGATCCTCACTGTATAACCTACGGTTGGCAAAAGCTGCCTTATACAAGGGTAAAATTGCTATTCCATTCTAAGGTTTAAACAGGATTTTGATCATCGTCTCTCTACTATAGTTAAGTCACTCAGATTTACCATCCCATATAGCAAGGCGAATAATAAGAGTAAGTCGGTATGGTGATTAATCCATCCCGCACCCAAATCATTACCCTATATATGCTTTAGTGAATCTCGCATTCTAACACTCGGTCATCCTCACAAGCATTGCAGAATTTCTCTTGCCGATGTACTGCGTTCGGAATAATCCATTGATTCTGCAAGCCAAACAAACATCTATCATTCCTTTACAACTCTCAGGTTTTGCGTTACTCCTATAAAATTGTCTGCCGATAAACATCGTATCTTCCTCCAGGGTTTTTCCTTCAGCAAGAATGTGCTTGCTTCTTGGCAGGTCTTGGGGCATGTGGGTTATGGCCCATCTCATCACTTGTAGTCCTTGAACTTATCGTCGAGCAACTGATCATTATTCCAACTTCCAACTTCCTAGTATTCTTAAATCCATCCAATTGTACTGTCTTCCTTCCTTCTATTGGCACCAAACTAGGACATGTTTACTCAGACTCATCATGGAATTTTCATTGATCCATATTTCCAACTTCATACCTCATTTATATCCAATAGTAATTTATCTCTTCATCCTCGTGGGATATCCCACATACCGAGATAAAACTTATACTTATGGAGTCCATATTCCACTTCATGGAACATCATTATCCTTTCCAGGGTCAAGCGTCCTTACAGGGTAATATTGGCCATCTCTGAATGGCACTTCTTCAACTGGGAAACGTGAAACACATCTTGAACTCCTGACAGTCCTTCGGGTGACTCCAACTTGTTGGCCACTTCTCCCATACGCTCCAAGAGTCGGTATGGTCCTACAAATCTCAAGGCTAACTTTCCCTTAACTCCAAATTGTTTAACTCCTTGCAGAGGGAACACATGAAGACATGCTCTGTCTCCAATTTCATAGACTACCTCCTTGCATTTTTAAGTCTGCATAACTCTTCTGCCTGGACTGAGCTACCTTCAGTCTATCTCGAATCAACTTAACATCCTCTTCTGACTCCTTGATCACATTTGGTCCAAACAACTGACAGTCTCCAACTTCATCCCACACACTCTTGGGGTATCAAACATATCGAGACAAAACTCGTATTTATTTTGTCCGAAATCCACTCAGTGGAATATCCTTACCTTTTCCATGTGTCAACGGTTCTTACAGGGTACTACCACCCTTAAAATGCACAAATCTTCCATAGACCATATTTCTCATATCCTCAAAATGGTCAAAATCCTTCCTCATAGAGTAACAACTCATAAAATCCATATCAGTACCAATGATGCTAACTTTATTCATTCTCAAGTGATTACAATCTCTCGCTTTTCCATTACATGTCTCAACTCAACACCTCAATATAAAAGAAACTGTTCTCACTTCTACTACTCCATTTCTTTTGTTGCAAACTCAACTATCTAGCACAAGTTTCCTTCTCCTTGGGGAATTCTCTGGCAAAGTGCCCTGCTCCATTACAACTAAAACATATTACTTCTGACAAGTATCGAGGTTTCCTTTTTGGGCAATTGTTGAGGTAGTGCCCTGACTCCTTGCACCTGTAACAGGTGATATGACTCAGGTCCTTCCTGGAATCTAATCTACTTCTCTTCCTAGACCTTTCCAGGCCAATCATGGCTTCTATTTCTTGTGGGTCATACTCTACTTCCTCTGTCAGGAATTCTACAATGTCCCCATTCAAACAATTTTGGGAGATGTGTCCTTCTTCTCCACATGAATAGCAAGACTTAGTGCAGGGTTTACTCGGGTCTTCTTTAGGTGTGTCCTCCATCTCTTCCTTCGTCACAACTTCTTCTAAAATTTCCATGTGGGCTCCTTTCATTACTTCTTTCTTCTACTGGATGGTTCATTGTACCATGGGGTAAATGTGACACTGAGCAGGATAGTGGGTAGTCCCTTCACACAAGAAACAAGTAATCTGCCTAATTGGGCATTCTTCAACTGGGTGACTTCCTTCACAATTAGGGCATTCATCCTTGTGTTCTTTATGGGTGTGTCCTATTTCTCCACAAATCTTGCATGCACAAGGTTTCTTCATATCCTTTCCATAAGGCTTGAACTTCTGGGACACAAGCCAAGACTTTGGCAGAGTCAACTTAAATTCTTTCCAAGTGGTTACTCCTTGCCATCCATTGATGGTTTGGTACATCCTCCACCAAGTAGCGGCACCTCTTTCAAAGCACTGAAGAGCATGATGGGTCATATCATGTCCAACTATAGGGTTGTTCTCCATGTGATCCTCCATGTTCTGAATCCATTGGTCCGTCTCCAATTGACTCATTGGTCCAGAAAATATAAGCTCATCTTCATTCATCCTCTATTGGGTCCATGGGTTTGGGGTGAGATAAGAGAGATAGAGAGGGATACACACAATGCAAACAACAGTTTTGAAAAGATAGATTTTTGTTGTGGCTGTCGAAAAACATCAAACAAACGATAGCTCACAATCGTCGCATCTAACGTAGGTATAGGACAGGGGTTTGGTCTTCTAAAGGTCAATAAATCTTCAAGGTCGTCTAACTCTACGAGCCTTGTTCATGCCTCCAATGGCTTCTTCCGATCATGCTTGTCTTCTCAAGTTCTTTTGCCAGATCAACTCTGTTGACGCGAGGTCTCTTGAGATGTCCTTTAGTATTTTGGAGCTGCATTTCTAACTTCTGGGTTTCAACATCCTTGGCATGAGCCATGGTCATACTGTCCTTCAGTTCCTGACAAATCTCCGGTATCTCGAGGTTGTAGCTCCTCCAGCTTGGCTACTTCAACTCCTGGGTCCTGAGTTCCTCATGAAATACTTCCTTGTCAAAATACTGCTTCTTGTAGGTCCATCTTAGCTTCTTGATGTAACACTCCAGATCCTGGTGATACACTAGCTAAGGTTAAAACTTCACCTCTTGCTGATAGATGCTCCATCAGCCTTCTTCCATCAAATCCATTCGGAAGAAATGCATCCTTAGCTCAGCTCGGTGACCATAGTATCAATGGCGATGACATCACGGATAACCGTGTTTCTGCCCTTTGTCATTGCCATGAGCTATCATTCCATAGTTGATATCTCCTGCCTTAGGGTTTTCTTTGACAAAACTTCGAGTTCTCATGCTCCTTGTTTCGGTCTATCTCTGATACACCTTGATCTTAGGTATTGACAACTTCCATAGTCTGCCAAGTTCCATAAGGGTAGCCTTCCTAGGTCATACAAATCTGGGAATTCTTCAGAGCCTTCAAATTCTACTTGTCTTCAGTCTTCAACCATTGTAGTTTCCATTATTCAGATGCACGGAAAATACACTTCATTTCGAAGTGGTCTTAGTTGTCCGATATCTTGTACTTCTTGGAGTGGTCTCATCAGTCGAATCTCCGTGTGGTCAAAAGGGGAAAGGGGTATGGTCTCACTAAAGGGAATTTTTGAATAAGCTCAGAAGAGAAGAGAGGTAAAGGATCTTTTTGAAAGGGAAAGTTGTAGAGAAAAATCTTTGCTATGGGCTTACCAGTTTCTAGGGTCACGTCCTACAGTCAACATGTGCTCTGATACCATCTTGTAGCGACCCGACCCGAATGGATCAAGTCTCTGTGCTTAAGTGTCATCCCTGGATCGGTATGCTGACACACACAGTACTCGAGGATTTATAACAGAGGTAAATCACATGTAAAAGTAACGTAAGTACTATTACCTCAATCCAAATAGCGGAAGTAACAAGGTTGTGGATTCCCATCAACACCAACGGCAAAGTTGAGTGTAGAAATCGTAACCCTAACGTATCACTTACTCGTCGTAAGAAACCTGCAACATGAGACGTTGCAGCCCGAAACGGGTCAGTACATTGAATGTACTAGAAAATTCACACCATAGAGAGAAATGATAAACAATGGCTATCTCTACATGCATATTTGGCTGGTGGAAAAGCTCTATGGTTATAGGTTTTTGCTAAAAGCCAATTTTTCCCTACTGCAAAGGAATAAATTTTATTTAACTAACATGGTGGTTGTTGAACATTGAGAATGGTTGACAGCATTCTCAATCCCAATTAAGTATCATTATTAAAACCACAATATTCATTTAAAGTAACATGATGAGATTCACATGATAATTCAGGTACTAGATACTCAAGACGTCCATAACCGAGGACATGGCTAATCATGATTAGTTTATACACTCTGCAGAGGTTTGCGCACTTTTCCCCACAAGACTCGATCGCCTCCGTTGGATTTCTCGCACTACATGGTGTTTGAGAAACGGATGACCGAGACATAGTCTTTCAGAAGCACTAGCACCTTACGATGGATAGACCGTTACACCTACTTTCCCCTACATCTGCTAGTCTACCCTGTAAGAGTCCGCACGACTTAATCAACTACGCTAGAGCCCATAATAGCTTGTGGCTGCACACGGAAGTTTCTAGCATGAATAATCTTATGATCCCTTTGAGCCTGGGTGATGGTCCATAAAAAAACAGGCAATCCTGGTCTACCCAGGTGCCTAGACAGGCAATCCTAGAATAACCAGGTGCCTCAATCCACCCAGATGTGTGTTTAAGTTGCCACCTTAAGTAAACCATTAATTATCAATCTCACATCTGTCATGAATACTCTCAAAAACCCAATCCACGTCTACGAGCATAGCATGGCAATGTAAGCATAACGTAAAAGTAACTCCCAAGGTTTGAATGCAGGGCAATAGGTTCCTACCTCATCAACTACTTCCCAATACCCACATGTTATCAATCATACTCATGCAATGTTTAAGGGTTGAGACTAATGCATAAAAACTGGGTATGAAAAGGGATATGATCAAAGTGTGAACTTGCCTGCAATGTTGATGAAGATGATTCGCACTCAAAACTCTTGATAGATCTACTCGTCACACTCCGGCCAATCTATCGTAAGCAAGCAATAGTAACCACACATAAGAAATCACTCAAAAGATCAGAAAGATCGAAGAAGTCGACTTCGAAAACATCAAAACCAAGAAAATAGCTCTTGCAACATAAAACAATTTCTAATGGTGCCAAAATTACGTGAATTTGGCCTTATCAGAAAACTTAGGTCAAGAGCTTCGATTTGCAAAAAGAATCAACTCAAACGGAGCTACGGAACTCAAGTTATGATCAAACGAAGTTTGAATTCAAATCTGATCTAATTCAAATTTTAAACTTTTGAAAAACATGTTTGAGTTGTATTACTGGATAGAGGGGATCATAACGAAGATGTGGGCATTGGTTTCGTTGAATTTGGACTAACGAGTAAAAAGTTATGATCGTTTAAAGTTCAGGGACTAAACTGTAAAGAAAATATTCACAGATAAGTCCCTGGCCGGAATTAATAAGAAAAAGAAAAAAACTTAAAAAGCGAATGTTCGTTTTCTAAACCTAACCAACGAACGTTCTCTAAATAGATCCCTTTAAAAGAAAATCGGTTTTATAAAAAAACGATCTAGGTTTTTTTTAAAGAACCGGACTAAACCGAGAATAAATCGGGGTGGTTACCGGTTCGGGGCGGTTTTCCATCAAAAACCGCTGGCGGCAGTTAGCGAGTCCGGCGATGTCGGCGGCGGTTCCGGCGACGGGGCGAGACGCGGGCGGCGGCGCAGGCGTGCGGCGAGGGGAGGCGGCAAGCGGCGGATGCGGCAGAGGGCAGCGCGGGCAGCGGCGCAATGCGACGGCGGCGAGGCGAAGCGCGGAGCAGCAGCAGCGGGCAGCGGCGCGACGGATCTGGCGGCGGCAGAGGTGCAACGCGGCGAGGAGGCAAGCGGCGGCGCGAGCAGAGAGGACGACGGGAGAGGCGGCGGAGGCGGGGCGGCTCCGTGGCGTGGGTGAGGGGCCGGCCGGTGCCGTGTCGGCGCCGGACTCCGGTGGAGTCCCGGTCGGCCACGACGGGAAAGGCGGCGCGGAGCTTGGCCTTGGCCTGGCTTCGGCTGGGCCGGCCCAGTCGGAATTTTTTTGTTGATTTTTTAAAACATTTCCAAACAAATAAAAATAATAAACGCAAAATAAATAAAAATATTATATAGGCACATAATATATCAAATTTTTCAGAAAAAGATTTTCTACGACATGAACATTTTTCTAGCATTAAATAAAATACACACAAAATCAGATAATTCAAAGAGTGCTACTGGTCTAATAAAATCCAACAAAAATCATTTTAAAAATACAAAATGATTTCAAATTAATTTTTCTCCAATTTTCTAATGTAGGGAATCATGTTACCCTATTTTCCATATATTTTATTTTTGGAGAAAAATAATTTGAATAAAACTCAAACAATTCCAAATTGAAAATAATTTCAAAAGGACTTTGAATTTGATCCTTGAAACTCCCAACTCATATTTCACAATTTGAAGAAGTCATTTTATCTCCTCTCGTGAAAATCATTGAGTTGCATAAAGTTTCTGGATTGGAAATATTTTCCAAATGAAATTCAAATGTTTTCAAAAACCCTTGTCATTTAAATAAATGGAAGAAGTCATGTCATCTTCTCTCGAGGTTTTTGTATTTGAAAAGAATTTGAATTCACGGAGATCAAATTGAAAAATGGAAGTTTGGGAAAGTCCTTTATTCCCTCTCATTTAACTTTCAAAAAAGTTTCGAACTTCACTCAATAAATCACACAACAATCAAACAATCAATCAATCTATCTATTTATTATAACATTCCAAAATTTAGAATTTTGGGATGTTACAAAATGTTATTTGGCGTTTGCGTTGAGCATGAATATGGCGGCATCATGTTTATTGCAATACGGTTATTCATTTAAGGTAGAGAATAATTGTTGTTCTGTTTACATGAATAAAACCTTCTATGGTCATACACCCAATGTAAATGGTTTATTGAATCTCGATCGTAGTGATACACATATTCATAATAATGATGCCAAAAGATGCAAAGTTGATAATGACCCAGTTACGTTGTGACATTTGATAGCACACAAGGTGTTCCTCTGGTACTTGGGAGTTGCATAATCTCATAGGCAGAGGAATATGTATAAGTCATGAAGAAAGCAATAGCAATAAAACTTAATGATCATTATGCTAAGCTAACGGATGGGTCTTGTCCATCACATCATTTTCTAATGATGTGATCCCGTTCATCAAATGACAACACATGTCTATGGTCAGGAAACTTAACCATCTTTGGTTAACGAGCTAGTCTAGTAGAGGCATACTAAGGACACTCTGTTTTGTCTATGTATTCACACATGTACTAAGTTTCCAGTTAATACAATTCTAGCATGAATAATAAACATTTATCATGATATAAGGAAATATAAATAACAACTTTATTATTGTCGCTATATAACATACCAAATTTTCAATTTGGAATGTTATACATAGGTCATCATTGCATATCATATTTTATTGCATTTTGGTTGACCCTAGAAATTCTAAGCAACTCAACGACCCACGGAGAGAGTTCAGAATTTCGTTATTTTCATATTTCAGTTTTTCTCAAATTTTGAAAAGAGGATCATTTGGTTTTAATTATTTTTCTCTTCAAATATTTCTAATATGAAAAAAATAAAAGAGAGGCGATAAAATGACTTCTCCAAATAAAGAAATATTGTAGGAAAAATATTAAAATCAAATAAGTAATTTATTTGGACTTTTATTGCTATTTTATTTAAATTAGGAAAAATATGCATTTTTCAAAATTGTATTAGAGGCGCAAATAAATGTTCACTTTGTCCGCAATATTATTAGAGGACCATGAAAATTTATTTCAGGATTTTTGGACTCTGTTTAGTATTTCTTTTTTTAGTTTTTCCACGTCAGGACTATTTAAAAAAATAAACCGACCTAGCGGGCCGTGTCCGTCCCGGACACCACGCCCCGGCCGGCCCTTTAAAGGCCGAGGCCTCGCCCCGCCCCCGCAAACCCTAGCGCCACCGCTGCTGTTCCCCACCGACGCCACCCGTCGCCGCCGCCGGAGCCGCCGCCCGCCGTTGCCGAGGTAGCCGCCACTACCAACACGGTTTTCTCGGGAAAACTGTTGTTTTTTTGTCGAAACCCTAGATCTATTTTTTTTAGTTTCGGTTCGGGTTTTTCCGGTTTACTAAAATAGCGGACGTTCGTCAGTACGTTCGTTTTAACGTACGCTGTTCGTCAGTTAGCCGCAGACAGCGAACGTTCGTTCGTTAGCCTGTTCGTCTCGTTTTATTTTCTAGGGTTTTCCCGCGATTATTTTCGGTCGCAATTTCTGCCCTGATCTTCGTTTTAGTTTATCTTTTCGCTCGTTTATCCAAATCAGGTGAAACAAGCGCCTAGATCTTCGTCTCGAAGCCCTCTTTCTGTTTAACCAACTTGAATAAGATTTCGGTACTGTAAAATTTGACTTTAGTCCAGATTAGTAAACAAACCTTGTTTCTTTCGTAGTTTGAGTTTCGTTGCTCCGTTTGATTTGATTATTTTTGCAAACCAGAGTTCTTCAGTTGAACTTTCAGGTTAGATCTTCTTATCTGAGTTTTATCCGTGCTTTTAGTTGAGTGCTTATGTGTGCTATTGTTTGTTTGCGATAGCATTCCCGGAGTGTGAAGCGTGCTACTATGAGTCTCTAGGTTTTGCGGATCATCGGCAAGGCAAGTAACACTTTGATCATATCCCTTTTACCTAGTTTTTATGCATTAGTTTCAACCCTCAAACATTGCATGAGTAGGATCTCTTAATTTGTGCGTTTGGGAAGTAGATGATGAGGTAGAACCTATTACCCTTTTATTATCAAACCCTGGGAGTTACTTCTATGTTATGCTACTTATTGTCATGTTATGCTCATAGACGTGGTTTGGGTTTGAGTGTATCCATGACAGATGTGAGATTGTTAATTAATGGTTAACATAAGGTGGCTACTTAAATACACATCTGGGTGGATTGGTTGCGGGCACCTGGAGAATCCAGTGTTGTCCTAGGAAATCCCGATTACCCGTGTGATCATCCTGCGGTTCGCCACCCAGGCTCAAAGGGATCATAAGATTGTTCATGCTAGAAACTTCCGTGTGCAGCCACAAGCTATTATGGGCTCTAGCATAGTTGAGTAGGTTGCATGACCTCTTCCAGTGGTAGGCTAGTAGATGTAGGGGATGTAGGTTGGTACTGTCTACCCAGGGTTAGAGTTAATGTTTCCGAAAGACTGTGTCTCGGTCATCCGTTTCTCAAACACCATATAGTGCGAGAAATCCAACGAAGGAGATCGAGTCTTGTGGGGAAAAGTGTGCAAACCTCTACAGAGTGTACGAACTAATCATGGTTAGCCGTGTCCCCGGTTATGGACAACTAGAGTATCTGTTACTTGAATTATTGATTTGATCTCATCACTCTAAATTAATTTGTTGGGTTGATAATGATTACTTTAATTGGGATTGAGTTGGAGGAACCTTCTCAATGTTTCAACCACCATGATAGTAAAATAAAATATATTCCTTTGTTGTAGGGAAAAATTGGCTTTTCGCAAAAACATTATAACCATAGAGCCTCCACCAGCCATATATGCATATAGTGATAGCATTTATCTGTTATTTGCTCTATTGTGTTAAATTGCCAGCATATTCCATGTGTTGACCCGTTTCGGGCTGCAACATATCATGTTGCAGACTTTTCAGATAAACAGTAAGGTGCGCTAGGTCGTTTGTCGTGCACTCAGCTATGCCGTTGGAGTTGTTGGACTCACTTTATCTTCCAAGCCTTCCGCTGTTATCTTACTTAGATGGCCTTAAGCCATATTTATTGTAATAAGTTCTCTTTTTGAGACTATCGATGTAGTAAATGTGTGTGATTGCTACTCTGTTATAAATCCATTCGAGTACTGTGTGTGTCAGCATTACCGATCCAGGGATGACACTGGAGCACAAAGACTTGACCGTCTGAGGTCGTGTCGCCACAAGATGGTATCAGAGCACACGCTGAATGTAGGACACGACCACTAAGATGATCCATAGGTCACTCTTCTCTACTCATTTCTGACTCCTCCATTTTCTACACTATAGGATGGCGGACACGAGGAATAAGTTTACACAGCCGGATGAAGACACGCCTTTTGGAAGACACTTGAAGGAAGTCACTAGGTACCTGAACATTGGGATACCAAGCTTCACCGGGACCTACACCGCCACACTACCAGAAGAGGAGTGTTGGATGATTCAAGTTCAAGTTCAAGTTCCAGGAAGGACATTCACGCCAGTGATGAAGCCCATAGAGTTTTCCTGTGATGCACCAACCTGGAGTCTAGGCAAGAGCATGGCAGCCCACATCGCCATGGGATGCATTGGCGAAGTTTATCACAAGGAGCTTAAGGACACCATCTATCAGATATGTGGGCGCCGAGATGAACAATGGGAGATAGTCAACACCAGGAGGGACAGGTCCATTGCAGCTTTCATCCAGGAGCTAAACCAGCACATTCATAAACAGGAGAATCAGATGTGCGCAAGCATGATAGATTTGAAGAAGGCGTTAACCAGGAACATGGAGCTAGAAGAGGAACTCAAGTCTACACGCGACGGATACGAGGAGGAAATCACAATACTAGTGGAGAAGAATGACGACCTGATAAGGAAGCTAGGAGTATTCATGGGAGACCCTGCGCCAGGAGGAGATGATGACCACCCCAAGGACTACATCATCATCGATGACACCGACTCCGACCCCAGTGATGATGATTATGAAGATGAAGCTGGAGCAGATATCATGGAATCTTCTACCGGTCAAAATTTCTAGTAGACCATCATATTAGTAGTAGTATTCCCCTATGTATATATTAGTAGTCCGAGCACTGTAACGATAGTTAGATCGATTGTATGCCCTTGATTGATTTTTGTTTTGGAGTGAAATTGATTGTGTTTGTCTCATGTGCATATGGGTAGTACTTTATCATTAGACCTCATTCTATTCTAATCTCTTCTCTCTAAACCCATCAGATGCCTCCGAGACGTGACCCCGAATTTGCCTTCCCACCGGAGCTCACTCAATTGATCCAGCAGCAAAATACACTTGTGCAGTTGCTAGTTCAGAATCAGGGCAACAACAACAATAACAACAACCCACCGCCACCCCCTCAAGTTGACAACTTAGCCCGTTTTCTGAGGTTACAACCACCGGCGTTTTCCAGTAGCACCGAGCCCACAATTGCGGATGACTGGCTATGTAGGATTAGAAGGGAGTTAACCACTACAGGTTGCATAGATGTTGAGAAGGTGTGTTTTTCCACACACCAATTGGATGGACCCACAGCCGCATGGTGGGAGAATTACACAGCCACTTTCCCCATAGCCAATGTTACTTGGGAGCAGTTTCAGCAAGCATTCTGCACTGCTCATGTCTCGACTGGAGCTATGAGCATGAAGAACCGTGAGTTTCGCAACTTACGCCAGGGCAACCATACTGTAGGGCAGTACGTGGAGGAGTTTAGCAAGCTAGCCCGTTATGCCCCAGATGACGTGGCCACCGATGCCGCGAAACAGAAGAAGTTTATGGAAGGGCTGAATGATGAGATGAGTATGCAGTTGATGGTGGCAACATTCAACAACTACCAGGAGTTGGTGGAAAAGGCTCTTATGATTGAAGGGAAGCAACAGCAGATTGAGAGCCGCAAAAGGAAGGATGGACAAGGGAAGTACAACTCAGGAGCTCAGCAGAAGCCTCGTTTCACCCCGAACTCGGGAGGATTTACCCATAACCATGGAGGCCATACCCACAATGGAGGAAGTTCGCATAACCACAGTGGCTCCAAGAATGGAAACGGTAATGGAGCAGGCAGCAATCAGAACCGCTCTAACCCAGCAACGCCCACCAAGAAGGATCTAAGTCACATTACTTGTTTCAAGTGCAGGAAGACTGGACATTACGCCACTGAATGTTCTGAAGCAAAGAATGGTAATGGCAATGGAAGCTCTGGGAAGAAGTGTTGGGGAACGTAGTAATTTCAAAAAAAAATTCCTACGCACATGCAAGATCATGGTGATGCATAGCAATGAGAGGGGAGAGTGTGTCCACGTACCCTCGTAGACCAGAAGCGGAAGCGTTAGCACAACGCAGTTGATGTAGTCGTACGTCTTCACGATCCGACCGATCAAGTATCGAACACACGGCACCTCTGAGTTCTACACACGTTCAACTCGATGACGTCCCTCGAACTCCGATCCAGCCAAGTGTTGAGGGAGAGTTTTGTCAGCGTGACGGCGTGATGACGATGATGATGTTCTACCGAAGCAGGGCTTCGCCTAAGCACCGCTATGATATGATCGAGGTGGATTATGGTGGAGGGGGGCACCGCACACGGCTAAGAGATCAAGAGATCAATTGTTGTGTCTATGGGATGCCCCCCTCCTCCATATATAAAGGGGGGAGGGGAGAGGGCCGGCCAAGGGGGTGGCGCGCCCTAGGAGGGGGAAACCTACTCCAAGTAGGTTTGCCCCTCCCTTTCCTAGTCCAAGAAGGAGGGGGGAGGAAGGAGTGGGAGAGGGGAAAGGCAAGGGGGGCGCCGCCCCCCCCCTTTCCTTGTCCTATTCGGACTCAAGGGGAGGGGGGCGCCTCTTGCCCTGGTCGGCCCCTCTCTCTCTCTCCACTAAGGCCCAACAAGGCCCATTAGTTCCCGGGGGGTTCCGGTAACCCCCGGTACTCCGATAAATGTCCGAAACCTTCTGAAACCTTTCCGGTGTCCAAACATAGTCGTCCAATATATCGATCTTTACGTCTCGACCATTTTGAGACTCCTCGTCATGTCCGTGATCACATCCGAGACTCCGAACTACCTTCGGTACATCAAAACATATAAACTCATAATATAACCGTCATCTAACTTTAAGCGTGCGGACCCTACGAGTTCGAGAACTATGTAGACATGACCGAGACACGTCTCCAGTCAATAACCAATAGCGGAACCTGGATGCTCATATTGGCTCCTACATATTCTACGAAGATCTTTATCGGTCAAACCGCATAACAACATACGTTGTTCCCTTTGTCATCGGCATGTTACTTGCCCGAGATTCGATCGTCGGTATCTCAATACCTAGTTCAATCTCGTTACCGGCAAGTATCTTTACTCATTCCGTAATACGTCATCCCGCAACTAACTCATTAGTTGCATTGCTTGCAAGGCTTATAGTGATGTGCATTACCGAGTGGGCCCAGAGATACCTCTCCGACAATCGGAGTGACAAATCCTAATCTCGAAATATGCCAACCCAACAAGTACCTTTGGAGACACCTGTGGAGCACCTTTATAATCACCCAGTTACATTGTGACGTTTGGTAGCACACAAAGTGTTCCTCCGGTAAACGGGAGTTGCATAATCTCATAGTCATAGGAACATGTATAAGTCATGAAGAAAGCAATAGCAACAAACTAAACAATCAAGTGCTAAGCGAACGGAATGGGTCAAGTCAATCACATCATTCTCCTAATGATGTGGTCCCGTTAATCAAATGACAAATCTTTGTCTATGGCTAGGAAACATAACCATCTTTGATTAACGAGCTAGTCAAGTAGAGGCATACTAGTGACACCCTGTTTGTCTATGTATTCACACATGTATCATGTTTCCGGTTAATACAATTCTAGCATGAATAATAAACATTTATCATGATATAAGGAAATAAATAATAACTTTATTATTTCCTCTAGGGCATATTTCCTTCAGTCTCCCACTTGCACTAGAGTCAATAATCTAGAGTACACAGTAATGATTCTAACACCCATGGAGCCTTGGTGCTGATCATGTTTTGCTCGTCGAAGAGGCTTAGTCAATGGGTCTGCAACATTCAGATCCGTGTGTATCTTGCAAATCTCTATGTCTCCCACCTGGACTTGATCCCGGATGGAGTTGAAGCATCTCTTGATGTGCTTGTTCTCTTGTGAAATCTGGATTCCTTTGCCAAAGCAATTACACCAGTATTGTCACAAAAGATTTTCATTGGTCCCGATGCACTAGGTATGACACCTAGATCGGATATGAACTCCTTCATCCAGACTCCTTCATTTGTTGCTTCCGAAGCAGCTATGTACTCCGCTTCACATGTAGATCCTGCTACGACGCTTTGTTTAGAACTGCACCAACTGACAACCCCATCGTTTAATAAAAACACGTATCCGGTTTGCGATTTAGAATCGTCCGGATCAGTGTCAAAGCTTGCATCGACGTAACCATTTACGATGAGTTCTTTGTCACCTCCATAAATGAGAAAACATATCCTTCATCCTTTTTAGGTATTTCAGGATGTTCTTGACCGTAATCCAGTGATCCACTCCTGGATTACTTTGGTACCTCCCTGCTAAACTAATAGCAAGGCACACATCAGGTCTGGCACATAGCATTGCATACATGATAGAGCCTATGGTTAAAGCATAGGGAACATCTTTCATTTTCTCTCTATCTTCTGCAGTGGTCGGGCATTGAGTCTTACTCAACTTCACACCTTGTAACACAGGCAAGAACCCTTTCTTTGCTTGATCCATTTTGAACTTCTTCAAAACTTTGTCAAGGTATGTGCTTTGTGAAAGTCCAATTAAGCGTCTCAATCTATCTCTATAGATCTTGATGCCCAATATATAAGCAGCTTCTCCGAGATCTTTCATTGAAAAACTCTTATTCAGATATCCTTTTATGTTATCCAGAAATTCTATATCATTTCCAATCAACAATATGTCATCCACATATAATATCAGAAATGCTACAGAGCTCCCACTCACTTTCTTGAAAATACAGGCTTCTCCAAAAGTCTATATAAAACCATAAGCTTTGATCACACTATCTAAACATTTATTCCAACTCCGAGAGGCTTGCACCAGTCCATAAATGGATCGCTGGAGCTTGCACACTTTGTTAGCTCCCTTTGGATCGAAAAAACCTTTCGGTTGCATCATATACAACTCTTCTTCCAGAAATCCATTCAGGAATGCAGTTTTGACATCCATTTGCTAAATTTCTGTAACGCCCTCGATGCGGCTATAGCTCCCACGTGTCGAGGCACGACTTAGAGACATAACCGCATTGAAAGCAATGTCACAAGTTAGGCAATCTTCACAACATCCCATGTAACATAAATAATAAAGGGGAGAAACATAGTTGGCTTACACTCGCCACATCAATCAAAGTGCATAAATAACATTACATCATTCAAACACTCATGGCCCGACTACGGCGCCAAAATAAAAGATAACCCAACATGCGACACGGTCCCGATCACCCCCAACTGGGCACCACTACTGATCATCAGGGAAAGACACGTAGTATCATTGAGAGTCATCATCGAACTCCCACTTGAGCTCAAGCGCGTCATCTGGAGCGGAATCATCAGGCCCTGCATCTGGTGTAATAGTAATCTGTGAGCCACAGGGACTCAGCAATCTCGCACCCTCGCGATCAAGACTATTTAAGCTTAATAGGTAAGGCAAGGTAAATATATGTGGAGCTGCAGCAAGCGACTAGCATGTATGGTGGCTAACCTGTTCGCAAAAGAGAGCGAGAAGAGGAGGCAAAGCGCGAGCGAGAAACTAGAGAACAACCTGCGCAAGCATTACTCCAACACCGTGTTCACTTCCCGGAGTCCTCCGAGAAGAGACCATCATGGTAACTCACACTGTTGATTCATTTTAATTAAGTTAAGGTTCAAGTTATCTACAACCGGACATTAACAAATTCCCATCTGCCCATAACAGCCCATGACAAGCTCTCACGGTCAACGAAGGAATAGACCTCCTCCCGAGACGTTCCGATCAGACTCGGTATCCCAGTTCTTCAAGACAACTCCGACAATGGTAAAACAAGTCCAGCAACACCACCCGCTGTGCCGACAAATCCCGATAGGAGCTGCACATATCTCGTTCTCAGGGCACACCAGATAAGCTAAGCGTACGGGAGCCAACGTAACCCAAGTTGCCAAGGGACGGCCCCGCACGGTGCTCTAGGTTGGACCAACGCTCAGAGGAGCACTGGCCCGGGGGGGTTTAAAATAAGATGACCCTTGAGTCCGCGAAACCCAAGGGAAAAGGCTAGGTGGAAAATGGTAAAACCAAGGTTGGGCATTGCTGGAGGAGTTTTATTCAAGGCGGACTATCAAGGGGTTCCCATTATAACCCAACCGCGTAAGGAACGCAAAATCCGGGAACATAACACCGATATGACGGAAACTAGGGCGGCAAGAGTGGAACAAAACACTAGGCGAGAGGCCGAGCCTTCCACCCTTTACCAAGTATATAGATGCATTAAGATAACATGGCAATATAATGATATCCCAACAAGTAAATAATGTTCCAACAAGGAACGGTCTCCAATCTTCACCTGCAACTAGCAACGCTATAAGAGGGGCTGAGCAAAGCGGTAACATAGCCAATCAACGGTTTGCTAGGACATGGTGGGTTAGAGGTTTGACATGGCAATTTGGGAGGCTTGAAAGCAAGTGATAGGCATCGTAGCATGGCATAGCAAAAGAGCGAGCATCTAGCAAAGCAAAGATAGTAGTGATTTCGAGGGTATGATCATCTTGCCTGCAAAGTTGTCAGAGTTGACTGGATCCTCAAAAGCAAACTCAACGGGCTCCTCGTTAGCGAACTTGTCTCTCAGATCTACCCAAACAAGACAAAAAAGCAACAAGGACACAATCAACCACATGCAAGGCTCAAACAATATGATGCAAGGATGGTATGCTATGCGGGATGCGATGCGGGATGCATATGCAAGATTTGACAAGGAATGCATGAACCTGGCCTCAACTTGGAAATACAAGTGTGCCACTGGAAAGATGAGATGAAATCACTTGAAAACGATATAAAGAACGCTGGAATCGGAGTTACGGTTTGGAAATGGCAAGCGATTCAAATATGGTCACGTTCTACGATTTACAGCAAGTAGCCATCTAAATGCAACAAGATGAACATGCTACAGCACCCAAACATGGCATCAAAATACATGGCAGGAATCTATTCATGATGCTTAACAAAAGTCTAGCACTAAGCTACGGCCAAATCATCCATTAACAGGTTCAAACAAGCATGGCAAAAATGCATTTGGTAAACAGATTTCAGACTTAGTGAAATTAACACTTGTCTGGAATCTCAGATCAGATAGCACTCTTTGGAGCAACAAAACTATATGCTACAGGATCTGAACATGGCAAAGTAAAGCATGGCATGGAGCTACTCAAAGAGCTTAACAAAAGTCCCTTAGTGACCTTGAGCCAAAAGGGATCAGAAAATATATTTGTAAGCATGTAAACATGGCAAAAACATAATCAGATCACAGACTTAGTGAAAACTGGAGCATGCTGAAAACAGATATCAAGTAGGCATGTTTACGAGCTCGATGCACTCACTACAGAGAAAGTCATGACAAGATAAGTATACACCCATCAATAATACACAAAATACAAGCTAGACATGTCAAGAACAATAACATAGCATGCACGGATCAACTACAACATCCTCGGCAAAATCGCTAACAAGTAGACAATCTGCCCAGATTCACAAAATAGCAAAAGTAGAGCTCGATTGACTCAAGCTAGGGTGTTCCATACTTGCAAACAAAGACATGGATGGATAGAGCACTACAAGATTAACAAAACATCCTTACTGATCATCCTCAAAAGAGGCACAGATCACTAGGAAACAACATGAACATATGGCCATATGAAATAAACAGCTCAAGGACTTAGTGGAAATGCTAAGTCCCTGAAATCAGCATTACCAAGTGCCTCACTTTGCAAGCTTGTGCTAGTCACCACACACATCACAAAAATACTGGGTTGCACCTCTGGAAAGATGGCAAAACCCTTAACAAAACATATGTAGAGCACCAAGGCATATCATGCACACATTAATCATGGCAAAAATGACAAATAGCTAAATGGAGCAGCAGATCTGACAATTAACTCAAATAGCACTCTTCTAACAGCATTTCGGGCATCAAGATAAACTCAAATGAAAATGATGCAATGAGATGAAATGATGTGCTCTCTGATACGAACATTTTGATATGATATATGCCCAAAACGGAGTTACGGATGCAAAGTTATAGCACGATGAACATGGCAATATGAACTAGGGTTTTGGGAGAAAGTCAACCGAGATTTAAATCTCAGATCCAGATCCGGGGCTTCACGCGAAACGAGGTTTGCCGGAACTTCGCCGGAATCGTCGAGGAACTTGCCGGGGCGCCGGATCCGGGCGATGAGAGGCCGGAGCGGCGCGGGAGCGAGGTCGGCGAGGGTGGCCGGCACCTTGGGGTGCGCGGGCGGCGGAGGGAGGACGCGACGGCCGGGCTGGAGCTCTCCTCCGGCCGGCAATGGCGCGGCGGCGGAGGTCCGGCGAGAGGAGGCGGGGAGGCGGCGCGGCGAAGGAGAAAGAGGACGTCGGGCGCGGGCGGCGGCGCGCGGGAACCGGGCCAGGAGGGCCTCCCGCGGGCTCGCCGGGTCGACGCGGTAGGTGGAGGCGGCGGCGACTCGGGCGGCGACACGTGGCGGCGGGGTGGAAGTCGGACACGTCCGTCGGCTAAGGTTTTTGTCCGTCGGCGGCGGACGAAGATGGATCTAGGGTTTGGATCCGGGATTTCGAATGGGGGGTCTTTATATAGACATGGAGGGAGCTAGGAGAGTCCAAATGAGGTGCGGTTTGTGGCCACACGATCGTGATCGAACGCTCTAGATGATGGAGAGGTTTTTGGTGGGTTTTGGGCCAACTTGGAGGGGTGTTGGGCTGCAACACACACGAGGCCTTTTCGGTCCCTCGGTTAACCGTTGGAGCATCAAACGAAGTCCAAATGGTACGAAACTTGACAGGCGGTCTACCGGTAGTAAACCAAGGCCGCTTGGCAAGTCTCGGTCCAAACCAGAAATGTTTAATCCCCACACACAAAAGAAAGGTAGAAATGACCACCGGAGGAGAACGAAGCGCCGGAATGCAAAACGGACAACGGGGAAAAAGCTCGAATGCATGAGATGAACATGTATGCAAATGCAATGCACATGATGACATGATATGAGATGCATGACAACGAGAACAACACACGGAGACAAATACCCAAACCCGAGAAAATAAAATAACTTAAGGCCGGAAACAGCAAGAGTTGGAATACATATAGGGAAAATCATATCCGGGGTGTTACAATTTCATAATCATAAAATGCGGCAATCGCTAACATGATTCGGACAGACTTAAGCATCGCTACGGGTGAGAAAGTCTCATCGTAGTCAATCCCTTGAACTTGTCGAAAACCTTTTGCAACAAGTCGAGCTTTATAGACAGTAAAATTACCGTCAGCGTCAGTCTTCTTCTTGAAGATCCATTTATTTTCAATGGCTTGCCTATAAACGGGCAAGTCAACCAAAGTCTACACTTTGTTCTCATACATGGATCCCATCTCAGATTTCATGGCCTCAAGCCATTTTGCAGAATCTGGGCTCACCATCGCTTCTTCATAGTTCGTAGGTTCGTCATGGTCTAGTAACATAACCTCCAGAACAGGATTACCGTACCACTCTGGTGCGGATCTTACTCTGGTTGACCTACGAGGTTTAGTAACAACTTGATCTGAAGTTTCATGATCATCATCATTAACTTCCTCACTAATTGGTGTAGGTATCACAGGAACCGGTTTCTGTGATGAACTACTTTCCAATAAGGGAGCGGGTATAGTTACCTCATCAAGTACTACTTTCCTCCCACTCACTTCTTTCGAGAGAAACTCCTTCTCTAGAAAGATTCCAAATTTAGCAACAAAAGCCTTGCCTTCGGATCTGTGATAGAAGGTGTACCCAATAGTCTCTTTTGGGTATCCTATGACGACACATTTCTCTGATTTGGATTCGAGCTTATCAGGTTGAAGCTTTTTCACATAAGTATCACAGCCCCAAACTTTAAGAAACGACAACTTTGGTTTCTTGCCAAACCATAGTTCATAAGGCGTCGTCTCAACGGATTTAGATGGTGCCCTATTTAACGTGAATGCAGCTGTCTCTAGAGCATAACCCCAAAACGATAGCGGTAAATCAATAAGAGACATCATAGATCGTACCATATCCAGTAAAGTACGATTACGACGTTCGGACACACCATTACGCTGTGGTGTTCCGGGTGGTGTGAGTTGCGAAACTATTCCGCATTGTTTCAAATGAAGACTAAACTCGTAACTCAAATATTCTCCTCCACGATCAGATCGTAGAAACTTTATTTTCTTGTTATGGTGATTTTCAACTTCACTCTAAAATTCTTTGAACTTTTCAAATGTTTCAGACTTATGTTTCATTAAGTAGATATACCCATATCTGCTTAAATCATCTGTGAAGGTGAGAAAATAACGATACCCGTCGCGAGCCTCAATATTCATTGGACCACACACATCTGTATGTATGATTTCCAACAAATCTGTTGCTCGCTCCATAGTTCCGGAGAACGGCGTTTTAGTCATCTTGCCCATGAGGCACGGTTCGCAAGTACCAAGTGATTCATAATCAAGTGGTTCCAAAAGTCCATCAGAATGGAGTTTCTTCATGCGCTTTACACCGATATGACCTAAACGGCAGTGCCACAAATAAGTTGCACTATCATTATCAACTCTGCATCTTTTGGCTTCAATATTATGAATATGTGTATCACTACTATCGAGATTTAACAAAAACAGACCACTCTTAAGGGTGCATGACCATAAAAGATATTACTAATATAAGTAGAACGACCATTATTCTCTAATTTAAATGAATAACCGTCTCGCATCAAACAAGATCCAGATATAATGTTCATGCTCAACGTTGGCGCCAAATAACAATTATTCAGGTCTAAAACTAATCCCGAAGGTAGATGTAGAGGTAACGTGCCGACCGCGATCACATCGACTTTGGAACCATTTCATACGCGCATCGTCACCTCGTCCTTAGCCAATCTTCGCTTAATCCGTAACCCCTGTTTCGAGTTGCAAATGTTAGCAACAGAACCAGTATCAAATACCCAGGTGCTACTGCGAGCATTAGTAAGGTACACATCAATAACATGTATATCACATATACCTTTGTTCACCTTGCCATCCTTCTTATCCGCCAAATACTTGGGGCAGTTCCGCTTCCAGTGACCAGTCTGCTTGCAGTAGAAGCACTCAGTCTCAGGCTTAGGTCCAGACTTGGGTTTCTTCTCTTGAGCAGCAACTTGTTTGCCGTTCTTCTTGAAGTTCCCCTTCTTCTTCCCTTTGCCCTTTTTCTTGAAACTGGTGGTCTTATTGACCATCAACACTTGATGCTCCTTCTTGATTTCTACCTCCGTAGCCTTTAGCATCGCGAAGAGCTTGGGAGTTGTCTTATTCATCCCATGCATATTATAGTTCATCACGAAGCTTTTGTAGCTTGGTGGCAGTGATTGAAGAACTCTGTCAATGACACTATCAACAGGAAGATTAACTCCCAGTTGAGTCAGGTGATTATGATACCCAGACATTTTTTAGTATATGTTCACTGACAGAACTATTCTCCTCCATCTTGCAGCTATAGAACTTATTGGAGACTTCATATCTCTCAATCCGGGCATTTGCTTGAAATATTAACTTCAATTCCTGGAACATCTCATATGCTCCATGACGTTCAAAACGTCGTTGAAGTCCCAGTTCTAAGCCGTAAAGCATGGCACACTGAACTATCGAGTAGTCATCAGCTTTACTCTGCCAAACGTTCTTAACGTTGTCAGCAGCATCTGTAGCAGGCCTGGCACCCAGCGGTGCTTCCAGGACGTAATTCTTCTGTGCAACAATGAGGATAATCCTCAAGTTACGGACCCAGTCCATGTAATTGCTACCATCATCTTTCAACTTTGCTTTCACAAGGAACGCATTAAAATTCAACGGAACAACAGCACGAGCCATCTATCTACAATCAACATAGACAAGCAAGAAACTATCAGGTACTAAGTTCACGATAAATTTAAGTTCAATTAATCATATTACTTAAGAACTCCCACTTAGATAGACATCCCTCTAATCCTCTAAGTGATCACGTGATCCAAATCAACTAAACCATGTCCGATCATCACGTGAGATGGAGTAGTTTCAATGGTGAACATCACTATGTTGATCATATCTACTATATGATTCACCTTGACCTTTCGGTCTCAGTGTTCCGAGGCCATATCTGTTATATGCTAGGCTCGTCAAGTTTAACATGAGTATTCCGCGTGTGCAACTATTTTGCACCCGTTGTATTTGAACATAGAGCCTATCACACCCGATCATCACGTGGTGTCTCAGCACGAAGAACTTTCGCAACGGTGCATACTCAGGGAGAACACTTATATCTAGATAATTTAGTGAGAGATCATCTTATAATTCTACCGTCAATCAAAGCAAGATAGGATGCATAAAAGATAAACATCACATGCAATCAATATAAGTGATATGATATGGCCATCATCATCTTGTGCTTGTGATCTCCATCTCCGAAGCACCGTCATGATCACCATCATCACCGGCGCGACACCTTGATCTCCATCGTAGCATCGTTGTCGTCTCGCCAACTTATGCTTCTACGACTATCGCTACCGCTTAGTGATAAAGTAAACCATTACAGGGCGATTGCATTGCATGCAATAAAGCGACAACCATATGGCTCCTGCCAGTTGCCGATAACTCGGTAACAAAACATGATCATCTCATACAATAAAATATAGCATCATGCCTTGACCATATCACATCACAACATGCCCTGCAAAAACAAGTTAGACGTCCTCTACTTTGTTGTTGCAAAGTTTTACGTGGCTGCTACAGGCTGAGCAAGAACCGTTCTTACCTACGCATCAAAACCACAACGATAGTTCGTCAAGTTAGTGTTGTTTTAACCTTCTCAAGGACCAGGCTTAGCCACACTTGGTTCAACTAAAGTTGGAGAAACTGACACCCGCCAGCCACCTGTGTGCAAAGCACGTCGGTAGAACCAGTCTCGCGTAAGCATACGCGTAATGTCGGTTCGGGCCGCTTCATCCAACAATACCGTCGAACCAAAGTATGACATGCTAGTAAGCAGTATGACTTGTATCACCCACAACTCACTTGTGTTCTTGAAGGAAATATGCCCTAGAGGCAATAATAAAGTAATTGTTTATTTCCTTATAACATGATAAATGTTTATTATTCATGCTAGAATTGTATTAACCGGAAACATAATACATGTGTGAATACATAGACAAACAGAGTGTCACTAGTATGCCTCTACTTGACTAGCTCGTTGATCAAAGATGGTTATGTTTCCTAACCATAGACATGAGTTGTCATTTGATTAACGGGATCACATCATTAGGAGAATGATGTGATTGACTTGACCCATTCCGTTAGCTTAGCACTTGATCGTTTTGTTTGTTGCTATTGCTTTCTTCATGACTTATACATGTTCCTATGACTATGAGATTATGCAACTCCCGTTTACCGGAGGAACACTTTGTGTTCCACCAAACGTCACAACGTAACTGGGTGATTATAAAGGTGCTCTACAGGTGTCTCCGAAGGTACTTGTTGGGTTGGCGTATTTTGAGATTAGGATTTGTCACTCCGATTGTCGGAGAGGTATCTCTGGGCCCACTCGGTAATGCACATCACTATAAGCCTTGCAAGCATTGCAACTAATGAGTTAGTTGCAGGATGATGTATTACGGAACGAGTAAAGAGACTTGCCGGTAACAAGATTGAACTAGGTATTGAGATACCGACGATCGAATCTCGGGCAAGTAACATACCGATGACAAAGGGAACAACGTATGTTGTTATGCGGTCTGACCGATAAAGATCTTCGTAGAATATGTAGGAGACAATATGGGCATCCAGGTCTCGCTATTGGTTATTGACTAGAGAGGTGTCTCGGTCATGTCTACATAGTTCTCAAACCCGTAGGGTCCGCACGCTTAAAGTTCGTTGACGATATAGTACTATGTGAGTTATGTATGTTGGTGACCAAATGTTGTTCGGAGTCCAGGATGAGATCACGGACATGACGAGGAACTCCGGAATGGTCCGGAGATAAAGTTTGATATATGGGATAATAGTGTTTGGTCACCGGAAGGGATTCCGGATGTTTCCCGAAATGTTTGGGTACGAGAACACTTTATTTGGGCCAAAGGGGAAAGCCCACAAGGTTTTTGGAAAGCGTAAAAGGAAGTTTTGCGGAGTCCAGGGGCCAGACGCCAGGGTCCCTGGTGTCTGGGTCCAGACGCAGGGAACCCTGGCGTTTGGCCCTAGAGTCCGAGAAGGACTCTTGCCTTTCAGGTGAAACCGACTTTGTGGAGGCTTTTACTCCAAGTTTCGACCCCAGGGCTCAACATATAAATAGAGGGGCAGGGCTAGCACCAAAGACACATCAAGAAACACCAAGCCGTGTGCCGGCTACCCCATCTCCTCTAGTTTATCCTCCGTCATAGTTTTCGTAGTGCTTAGGTGAAGCCTTGCGTAGATTGTTCTTCACCAACACCGTCACCACACCGTCGTGCTGCCGGAACTCATCTACTACTTCGCCCCTCTTGCTGGATCGAGAAGGCGAGGACGTCACCGAGCCGAACGTGTGCAGAACTCGGAGGTGCCGTGCTTTCGGTACTTGGATCGGTCGGACATGAAGACGTATGACTACATCAACCGCGTTGATATAACACTTCCGTGAACGGTCTACGAGGGTACGTAGACAACACTCTCCCCTCTCGTTGCTATGCATCACCATGATCTTGCGTGTGCGTAGGAAATTTTTGAAATTACTACGTTCCCCAACAGTGGCATCCGAGCCTAGGTTTTATGCGTTCATGTTGTGCATGAGTAGAACACAAGTGAGTTGTGGGCGATATAAGTCATACTTCTTACCAGCATGTCACACTTTGGTTCGGCGGTATTGTTGGATGAAGCGGCCCGGCCCGACATTACGCGCACGCTTACGCGAGACTGGTTCTACCGACGTGCTTTGCACATAGGTGGCTGGCGGGTGTCAGTTTCTCCAACTTTAGTTGAACCGAGTGTGGCTACGCCCGGTCCTTGCGAAGGTTAAAACAGCACCAACTTGACAAACTATCATTGTGGTTTTGATGCGTAGGTAAGAACGGTTCTTGCTCAGCCCGTAGCAGCCACGTAAAACTTGCAACAACAAAGTAGAGGACGTCTAACTTGTTTTTGCAGGGCATGTTGTGATGTGATATGGCCAAGACATGATGCTAAATTTTATTGTATGAGATGATCATGTTTTGTAACCGAGTTATCGGCAACTGGCAGGAGCCATATGGTTGTCGCTTTATTGTATGCAATGCAATTGCGCTGTAATGCTTTACTTTATCACTAAGCGGTAGCGATAGTCGTGGAAGCCTAATATTGGCGAGACGACAACGATGCTACGATGGTGATCAAGGTGTCGCGCCGGTGACGATGGTGATCATGATGGTGCTTCGGAGATGGAGATCACAAGCACAAGATGATGATGGCCATATCATATCACTTATATTGATTGCATGTGATGTTTATCTTTTATGCATCTTATCTTGCTTTGTTTGACGGTAGCATTATAAGATGATCTCTCACTAAATTTCAAGATAAAAGTGTTCTCCCTGAGTATGCACCGTTGCCAAAGTTCGTCATGCCCAGACACCACGTGATGATCGGGTGTGATAAGCTCTACGTCCATCTACAACGGGTGCACGCCAGTTTTGCACACGCAGAATACTCAGGTTAAACTTGACGAGCCTAGCATATGCAGATATGGCCTCGGAGCACTGGAGACCGAAAGGTCGAGCGTGAATCATATAGTAGATATGATCAACATAATGATGTTCACCATTGAAAACTACTCCATTTCACGTGATGATCGGTTATGGTTTAGTTGATATGGATCACGTAATCACTTAGATTATTAGAGGGATGTCTATCTAAGTGGGAGTTCTTAAGTAATATGATTAATTGAACTTTAATTTATCATGAACTTAGTCCTGTTAGTATTAGCATATCTATGTTGTAGATCAATAGCTCGCATTTAGCTCCCCTGTTTTTTATATGTTCCTAGAGAAAACTAAGTTGAAAGATGTTAGTAGCAATGATGCGGATTGGATCCGTGATCTGAGGTTTATCCTCATTGCTGCACAGAAGAATTATGTCTTTGATGCATCGCTAGGTGACAAACCTACTGCAGGAGCAGATGCAGATGTTATGAACATTTGGCTAGCTCAATATGATGACTACTTGATAGTTTAGTGCACCATGCTTAAATGGCTTAGAATCGGGACTTCAAAGACGTTTTGAATGTCATGGAACATATGAGATGTTCCAGGAGTTGAAGTTAATATTTCAAGCAAATACCCGAGTTGAGAGATATGAAGTCTCCAACAAGTTCTATAGCTAAAAGATGGAGGAGAATAGCTCAAGCAGTGAGCATGTGCTCAGATTGTCTGGGTACTACAATCGCTTGAATGAAGTGGGAGTTAATCTTCCAGATAAAATAGTGATTGACAGAATTCTCTAGTCACCATCACCAAGTTAGTAGAACTTCGTGATGAACTATGATATGCAAGGGATAACGGAAATGATTCCCAATCTCTTCGTAATGCTGAAATCGACGAAGGTAGAAATCAAGAAAAATATCAAGTGTTGATGGTAGACAAGACCACTAGTTTCAAGAAAAGGGCAAAGGGAAGAAGGGGAACTTCAAGAAGAACGGCAAGCAAGTTGCTCAAGTGAAGAAGCCCAAGTCTGGTCCTAAGCCTGAGACTAAGTGCTTCTACTGCAAAGGGACTGGTCACTGGAAGCGGAACTGCCCCAAGTATTTGGCGGATAAGAAGGATGGCAAAGTGAACAAAGGTACATTTGATATACAGATTATTGATGTGTATTTTACTAGTGTTCGTAGCAACCCCTCGGTATTTGACAGTGGTTCAGTTGCTAAGAGTAGTAACTCGAAATGGGAGTTACAGAATGAACATAGACTAGTTAAGGGTGAAGTGACGATGTGTGTTGGAAGTGGTTCCAAGATTGATATGATCATCATCGCACACTCCCTATACTTTTGGGATTAGTGTTGAACCTAAATAAGTGTTATTTGGTGTTTGCGTTGAGCGTGAATATGATTTGATCATGTTTATTGCAATACGGTCATTCATTTAAGTAAGAGAATAAATTGTTGTTCTGTTTACATGAATAAAACCTTATATGGTTACACACCCAATGAAAATGGTTTGTTGGATCTTGATCGTAGTGATACACATATTCATAATATTGAAACCAAAAGATGCAAAGTTAATAATGATAGTGCAACTTATTTGTGGCACTGCCGTTTAGGTCATATTGGTGTAAAGCGCATGAAGAAAATCCATGCTGATGGGCATTTGGAATCACTTGATTATGAATCAGTTGATGCTTGCGAACCATGCCTCATGGGCAAGATGACTAAGACTCCATTCTCCGGAACAATGGAGCGAGCAACAGATTTGTTGGAAATCATACATACTGATGTATGTGGTCCGATGAATATTGAGGCTCGCGGCAGGTATCATTATTTTCTGATCTTCAAAGATGATTTGAGCAGATATGAGTATATCTACTTGATGAAACACAAGTCTGAAACATTTGAAAAGTTCAAAGAATTTCAGAGTGAAGTGGAGAATCATCGTAACAAAAATAAAAGTTTCTACGATATGATCGCAGAAGTAAAATATTTGAGTTACAAGTTTGGCCTTCAGTTAAAAACAATGTGAAATAGTTTCACTACTCACGCCACCTGGAACACCACAGTGTAATGGTGTGTCCGAACGTCATAACCGTACTTTATTAGATATGGTGCGATCTATGATGTCTCTTACCGATCTACCACTATTGTTTTGGGGTTATGCATTAGAGACAGCTGCATTCACGTTAAATAGGGCACCATCTAAATCCGTTGAGACGACACCGTATGAACTATGGTTTGGCAAGAAACCTAAGCTGTCGTTTCTTAAAGTTTGAGGTTGCAATGCTTATGTGAAAAAGTTTCAACCTGGTAAGCTCAAACCCAAATCGGAGAAGTGCGTCTTCATAGGATACCCAAAAGAAAATGTTGGGTACACCTTCTATCACAGATCCGAAGGCAAGTTATTCGTTGCTTTGAATGTATCCTTTCTAGAGAAGGAGTTGCTCTCAAAAGAAGTGTGTGGGAGGAAAGTAGAACTTGATGAGGTAACTGTACCTTCTCCCTTATTGGAAAGTAGTTCATCACAGAAATCTGTTCCTATGACTACTACACCAATTAGTGAGGAAGCTAATGATGATAATCATGTAACTTCAGATCAAGTTACTACCGAACCTCGTAGGTAAACCAGAGTGAGATCCGCACCAGAGTGGTACGGTAATCCTGTTCTGGAGGTCATGTTACTTGACCATGACGAGCCTACGAACTATGAGGAAGCGATGATGAGCCCAGATTCCACGAAATGGCTTGAGGCCACGAAATCTGAGATGAGATCCATGTATGAGAACAAAGTATGGACTTTGATTGACTTGCCCATTGATCGGCGAGCCATTGAGATTAAATGGATCTTTAAGAGGAGGACGGACGCTAATAGTAGTGTTACTATCTACAAAGCTAGAATTGTCGCAAAAAGGTTTTCGACAAGTTCAAGGTGTTGACTACGATGAGAGTTTCTCACTCGTATCTATGCTTAAGTCTGTCCGAATCATGTTAGCAATTGCCGCATTTTATGAAATCTGGCAAATGGATAAACAAAATTGCATTCCTTAATGGATTTATTAAAGAAGAGTTGTATATGATGCAACAAGAAAGTTTTGTCAATCCTAAAGGTACTAACAAAATATGCAAGCTCCAGCGATCCATCTATGGACTGGTGCAAGCATCTCGGAGTTGGAATATACGCTTTGATAAGTTGATCAAAGCATATAGTTTTATATAGACTTGTGGTGAAGCCCGTTTTTACAAGAAAGTGAGTGGGAGCACTACAACATTTCTGATAAGTATATGTATGACATATTGTTGATCGGAGATAATGTAGAGTTATTCTGCAAAGCATAAAGGAATGTTTGAAAGGAGTTTTTCAAAGAAAGACCTCGGTAAAGCTACTTGCATATTGAGCATCAAGATCTATAGAGATAGATTAAGACGCTTGATAAGTTTTCCAATGATTACATACCTTGACAAGATTTTGAAGTAGTTCAAAATGGAACAGTCAAAGAAGGAGTTCTTGCCTATGTTACAAAGGTGTGAAATTGAGTAAGACTCAAAGCCCGACCATGACAGAAGATGGAAAGAGAATGAAAGTCGTTCCCAATGCCTCAGCCATGGGTTCTATAAAGTATGTCATACTGTGTACCAGACCTATCGTATACCCTGCCCTGAGTTTGGCAAGGGAGTATAGTAGTGATCTAGGAGTAGATCACTGGACATTGGTCAAAATTATCCTTACTGGAGTAAGGATATGTTTCTCGATTATGGAGGTGACAAAAGGTTCGTCGTAAAGGGTTATGTCGATGCAAGTTTTGACACTGATCCAGATGACTTTAAGTCTCAATGTGGATACATATTGAAAGTGGGAGCAATTAGCTAGAGTAGCTCAGTGCAGAGCATTGTTGACATAGAAATTTGCAAAATACTTACGGATCTGAATGTGACAGACCCGTTGACTAAACTTCTCTCACAAGCAAAACATGATCACACCTTAGTACTCTTTGGGTGTTAATCACATAGCGACGTGAACTAGATTATTGACTCTAGTAAACCCTTTGGGTATAAGTCACATGTCGATGTGAACTATGGGTGTTAATCACATGGTGATGTGAACTATTGGTATTAAATCACATGGCGATGTGAACTAGATTATTGACTCTAGTGCAAGTGGGTGACTGAAGGAAATATGCCCTAGAGGAAATAATAAAGTTATTATTTATTTCCTTATATCATGATAAATGTTTATTATTCATGCTAGAATTGTATTAACCGGAAACATAATACATGTGTGAATACACAGACAAATAGAGTGTCACTAGTATGCCTCTACTTGACTAGCTCGTTGATCAAACATGGTTATGTTTCCTAACCATAGACATGAGTTGCCATTTGATTAACGGGATCACATCATTAGGAGAATGATGTGATTGACTTGACCCATTCCGTTAGCTTAGCACTTGATCGTTTAGTTTGTTGCTATTGCTTTCTTCATGACTTATACATGTTCCTATGACTATGAGATTATGCAACTCGCGTTTACCGAAGGAACACTTTGTGTGCCACCAAACGTAACTGGGTGATTATAAAGGTGCTCTACAGGTGTCTCCGAAGGTACTTGTTGGGTTGGCGTATTTCGAGATTAGGATTTGTCACTCCGATTGTCGGAGAGGTATCTCTGGGCCCACTCGGTAATGCACATCACTATAAGCCTTGCAAGCATTGCAACTAATGAGTTAGTTGCAGGATGATGTATTACGGAACGAGTAAAGAGACTTGCCGGTAACGAGATTGAACTAGGTATTGAGATACCGATGATCGAATCTCGGGCAAGTAACATACCGATGACAAAGGGAACAACGTATGTTGTTATGCGGTCTGACCGATAAAGATCTTCGTAGAATATGTAGGAGCCAATATGGGCATCCAGGTCCCTCTATTGGCTATTGACCAGAGAGGTGTCTCGGTCATGTCTACATAGTTCTCGAACCCGTAGGGTCCGCACGCTTAACGTTCGTTGACGATATAGTACTATGTGAGTTATGTATGTTGGTGACCGAATGTTGTTCGGAGTCCGGGATGACATCACGGACATGACGAGGAACTCCGGAATGGTCCGGAGATAAAGTTTGATATATGGGATAATAGTGTTTGGTCACCGGAAGGGTTCCGGAATTCACCGGAAGGGGTTCCGGATGTTTCCCGAAATGTTTGGGTACGAGAACACTTTATTTGGGCCAAAGGGGAAAGCCCACAAGGTTTTTGTAAAGCGCAAAAGGAAGTTTTGCGGAGTCCAGGGTCCCTGGCGTCTGGGTCCAGACGCCGGGAACCCTGGCGTCTGGCCCTAGAGTCCGAGAAGGACTCTTGCCTTTCGGGTGAAACCGACTTTGTGGAGGCTTTTACTCCAAGTTTCGACCCCAGGGCTCAACATACAAATAGAGGGGTAGGACTAGCACCAAAGACACATCAAGAAACACCAAGCCGTGTGTCGGCTACCCCGTCTCCTCTAGTTTATCCTTCGTCATAGTTTTCGTAGTGCTTAGGTGAAGCCCTGCATAGATTGTTCTTCACAAACACGGTCACCACGCCGTCGTGCTGCCGGAACTCATCTACTACTTCGCCCCTCTTGCTGGATCGAGAAGGCGAGGACGTCATCGAGCCGAACGTGTGCAGAACTCGGAGGTGCCGTGCTTCCGGTACTTGGATCGGTCGGACATGAAGACGTACGACTACATCAACTGCGTTGATATAACGCTTCCGCGAACGGTCTACGAGGGTACGTAGACAACACTCTCCCCTCTCGTTGCTATGCATCACCATGATCTTGCCTGTGTGTAGGAAATTTTTGAAATTACTACGTTCCCCAATAGTTCTACTCGTGCATATGACATCTACGCATAAAACCTGGCTCGGATGCCACTGTTGGGGAACGTAGTAATTTCAAAAAAAATCCTATGCACACGCAAGATCATGGTGATGCATAGTAATGAGAGGGGAGAGTGTGTCCACATACCCTCGTAGACGGGAAGCAGAAGTGTTAGCACAACGTGGTCGATGTAGTCATACGTCTTCACGATCCGACCGATCAAGTACCGAACGCACGGCACCTCCGAGTTCTGCACATGCTCAACTCGATGACGTCCCTCGAACTCCGATCCAACCGAGTGTTGAGGGAGAGTTTCGTCAGCACGACGGCGTGGTGACAATGATAATGTTCTACCGACGCAGGGCTTCACCTAAGCACCGCTACGATATGATCGAGGTGGATTATGGTGGAGGGGGCACCGTACACGGCTAAGAGATCAAGAGATCAATTGTTATGTCTATGGGGTGCCCCACTCCTCCTTATATAAAGGGGGGAGGAGGAGAGGGCCGGCCAAGGGGGTGGCGCGCCCTAGGAAGGGGAAACCTACTCCAAGTAGGTTTGCCCCTCCCTTTCCTAGTCCAAGAAGGAGGGGGAAGGAAGGAGTGGGAGAGGGGAAAGGCAAGGGCCCCCCCCTTTCCTTGTCCTATTCGGACTCAAGGGGAGGGGGCACGCCTCTTGCCCTGGCCGGCCCCTCTCTCTCTCCACTAAGGCCCATTAGTTCCCGGGGGTTCCGGTAACCCCCGGTACTCCGATAAATGTCTGAAACCTTCCGGAACCTTTCCGGAGTCCAAACATAGTCGTCCAATATATCGATCTTTACGTCTCGACCATTTCGAGACTCCTCGCCATGTCCGTGATCACATCCGGGACTCCGAACTACCTTCGGTACATCAGAACATATAAACTGATAATATAACTGTCATCTAACTTTAAGTGTGCGGACCCTATGGGTTCGAGAACTATGTAGACATGACCGAGACACGTCTCCGGTCAATAACCAATAGAGGAACCTGGATGCTCATATTGGCTCCTACATATTCTACGAAGATCTTTATCGGTCAAACCGCATAACAACATACGTTGTTCCCTTTGTCATCGGTATGTTACTTGCCCGAGATTCGATCGTTGGTATCTCAATACCTAGTTCAATCTCGTTACCGGCAAGTCTCTTTACTCGTTCCGTAATACGTCATCCCACAACTAACTCATTAGTTGCATTGCTTGCAAGGCTTATAGTGATGTGCATTACCGAGTGGGCCCAGAGATACCTCTCCGACAATCGGAGTGGCAAATCCTAATCTCGAAATACACCAACCCAAAAAGTACCTTTGGAGAAACCTGTAGAGCACCTTTATAATCACCCAGTTACGTTATGACGTTTGGTAGCACACAAAGTGTTCCTCCGGTAAACGGGAGTTGCATAATCTCATAGTCATAGGAACGTGTATAAGTCATGAAGAAAGCAATAGCAACAAACTAAACGATCAAGTGCTAAGCTAACAGAATGGGTCAACTCAGTTACATCATTCTCCTAATGATGTGATCCCGTTAATCAAATGACAACTCTTTGTGTATGCCTAGGAAACATAACCATCTTTGATTAACGAGCTAGTCAAGTAGAGGCATGCTAGTGACACTCTGTTTGTCTATGTATTCACACATGTATCATGTTTCCGGTTAATACAATTCTAGCATGAATAATAAACATTTATCATGATATAAGGAAATAAATAATAAATTTATTATTGCCTCTAGGGCATATTTCCTTCAAGAAGCCCAACCCTTTCAACAGGGGACAAGTGAACCACGTGAACGTGGAGGAGGTTGAGGAGCAGCCAGATGCAGTTATCGGTAAGTTTTTGGTTAAGTCGTTTACTGTTCTCATTCTTTTTTTTATACTGGTGCATCGCATTCATACATTTCAAGGGGATTTGTGGACAAGTTTAAGTTACCCACCCTAGCCCTTAGGACACCTTTGCTAGTGCGCTCACCCAGTGCAGAGTATATGGCCAACCGATGGTGCGATCGGTTACCCTTAACCATTGGTAGCCATGTTTTCCCCTCAGACCTTATAATTTTGGAATCACAAGGATTGGATGTGATACTAGGAATGGATTGGTTATCGAAGTATGGAGGAAACATTGACTGTGCTAGTAGGTCAATTCTACTCACCACACCGGAGGGACAAAGGATTAAGTATGTATCCAGGCATACTCCTAAGAGTACACACGTAAATTCCCTCACGGGAGTTGTTCGGGAAGAATTGCCTGTATTGAAGGATTACCTGGATGTATTTCCAGAGGAATTACCAAGCATGCCCCCGGATCGAGACATTGAGTTTTTGATAGAGTTATTGCGAGGCACTGGACCGATATCGAAGAGACCATACTGGATGCCCGCGAACGATCTGGAGGAGATTAAGAAGCAGATCAAGGAGTTATTGGAGAAAGGTTACATTCGACGAAGTTCATCACCATGGGGAGCCCCAGTGCTCTTGGTTGAGAAGAAGGATAAATCTCTGAGAATGGTTGTTGATTATCGTGCATTGAATGAAGTGACGATTGACAGTGTCCTGGACTAGGGGGTACTCACCACGGCATCTCCCGGTCAGTTAGATTGGGCCAAGGACCCCCATGGCTATATACTCATGGGCCAGTTCGGACAGCTGCCACATACAAGGAAGATTCCACAAGACTTGGTGGTCAAGACAATGACTCCTCCCCCACCGGCGTATTCGGCTAGGACTCTTGTTATCCTAGGCCTCTGGTGCATTATATAAACCAGGGCCAGGCTAGTCGATAGATATACAAACAATCATACCATAGGGTAGCTTCTAGGGTTTAGCCTCTACGATCTCGTGGCAGATCAACTCTTGTAATACTCATATCATCAAGATCAATCAAGCAGGAAGTAGGGTATTACCTCCATCGAGAGGGCCCGAACCTGGGTAAACATCGTGTCCCCCGCCTCCTGTTACCATCCACCTTAGATGCATAGTTCGGGACCACCTATCCAAGATCCGCCAGTTTTGACACGGACAATGGTGCTTTCATTGAGAGTTCCGCTGTGTGATCGGCAAAAGGATCGATGGCTCGTCCGCAGATTAACTGCGATGTCGACATCTTTGTCACCGGCTCGATTGGTCACCTTGGCTTGACCAAGAACTGTGCCCTGCCTCTGATTGTCATGTTCGGACGAGGGCCTTCATCAACACCAACTCTGATCTCTCTCAAGATCATGGAGGAATCGTCCGTGGAGCTCGGGGGCTCAACGTCAACATTGCCCTCGGGCGACCGTGCTGTTTTTCTGGACAGCGAACGCGTATCCGCCACCACCGCCTCCTCGAGTGTCTTTTTAATGATCGCTTTGGTGGAATAATGCGGAATCGAGTCTAAAACAACCCTGGAAAATTTTGTCGAGTTCTTATCGAGGAATCTCTCACAATCTACGATATACCAGAGCCCTGTCAAATTCAGACGGGAATCTGGACGAGTTTAGGGCATGGTCTCCAGAGCCCAGCTCGGAAGTCCTTTGCAAGATCCAACCGTTCATCTGCTGTGGAATTCCCATATCTACCATCCCTCAAAATTTCAGTTCAATCCGACCGTCCAAACTCCGCGAACCTTCCGATTAGTGCATCACTTTTCAGATTTGTTTCCTGCGCGAATACGGATCCGACCCGAATTCATGTTTCTTTATGAACGTGATATTTGATAACCTTTTTTAAAGGAATTTTCTTCTAAGGTATTGTGCGTTGTTTTTAACACGCGCCTATAAAATTTTATTCCTCCTCTGAGGTAATCTTCGCCATCACACTGGTGTCAAACAAGTCCGGCAATATAGCTCCACGACTGCCGACCTGCGCTAGACATGTCGTCGCTTTTTAAGCCAAGCTCAACTTCTTCGGATCCTCAGCTCGGCGAGCCGAATAAGAGTTCAGAATCGCCAAGGATAAATCATCACCAACATCGCCTCCCCACGGATTACACGGAGCAGGCACACCGGCATCGCCGCATGGTCACTTCGTCAAACCAGCACTGGCCGCGTCACAAGTTACGACCTGGGTCGGCATGGCCGCACTATTGCTTCTTCGAGCCAATGTCCATCACGCCGAACTACTTCAACACCTCGGCTGACATGGCAGCTACAACAACTCCTCACTGTCCTGCTCCGTCACCTCGGCTAGACCGGGGACTTGGCTATTTCTTCATCAAAATACTCCGGTGACTTCGGCGTCACCAGCCGACCAGCTTCGTCACGTTAGCTGGACCGAGGGCTTCGCCTTGGCAAGCCAACCTTTGCCAGCATCACCAGGCCATCGCTTTATCGTCCATCAAGCAATGGGTGTGCGGATCGATTCCCGATTTTGGGAGTCACTTCTTCAGAATGCTAAAACAAATAAACCAAGTGCTATTAATCCTAACAGTTTTTGCTTGTTGGGTTTATTTTTCTTAACAAATTATTACTCTGGTTTGTTCCATCATCTGTACACAGGTCTATCAAATGGCAGCCATATTAAAAATGGTCGCATGGTGGTTCGGTCAGTTTCCGTACATAGTTCGGCGAACGCCGCATCCGGAGCCCGGACCGCCCTACAAATTGAGGCTTTGTCATGTCTTCACTGCGTCACGCTGACGCCCTGCATCGACATTGGCTTCGGCGCCAGACCACATTTCTTTAAATAAATTATTATTTTCATAAAGCAATTATGCAAGGATTATATATATTAGTATTATTTCCTGGACCGTACTGTTTTATGTGTGCAGGTAATCGATTTTGATTGCGTTAGGTGGTCACTACTTCGGAGTGCCGAACTCCTTGCTCGGATACCTCGGGCCTGGGGGCTGGGACCTCGGCCATGCCGAGGACAGCGAACCTTGTCTGATCTTTCACAGATCAATGGGCGCCTTCATCCCACCACAAGCCCGAATGGTGTCATCAACACCGAGCACATTAACCAGGTAAGTTGCTTTCATGCTCAAAAACTCTTAGTTTTAAATTTTGTTCGGTTCGACCAAGCATTATACTTTTCGGCACTAAGTTGTTTGTGACAAAGTTCCTTGTCAAAACTTTGTTTGTGATGCGCATATTCAAATACCTCGTTTATTTGGGGGCTCCCTTGATGGAGCTTTTCCTCTTGCATATGATTATACTTGTATGGCTTCGTTCCTTGTTCGTGTATTACGCCATAATATGCACCATATTAACCAAAGCGATTTGCAAGCTGGGTTGCCTGGTGACGGTGTCCTGGACTAGGGGGTACTCACCACGTCATCTCCCGATCTGTTAGATTGGGCCGAGGACCCCCATGGCCGTATACTCATGGGCCGGTTCGGACAGCCGCCGCATACAAGGAAGATTCCACAAGACTTGGCGATCAAGACAAGGACTCCTCCCCACCGGCGTATTCGGCTAGGACTCTTGTTATCCTAGGCCTCTGGTGCATTATATAAACCGAGGCCAGGCTAGTCGATAGAGAGAACAATCATACCATAGGGTAGCTTCTAGGGTTTAGCCTCTTTGATCTCACGGTAGATCAACTCTTGTAATACTCATATCATCAATATCAATCAAGCAGGACGTAGGGTATTACCTCCATAAAGAGGGCCCGAACTTGGGTAAACATCGTGTCCCCTGCCTCCTATTACCATTGATCCTAGATGCACAGTTCGGGACCCCCTACCCGAGATCCGCCAGTTTTGACACCAACATTGGTGCTTTCATTGAGAGTTCCGCTGTGTGATCGCCAAAAGGATCAATGGCTCGCCCGCAGGTCAACTGCGACGCCGGCATCTTCGTCGCCGGCTCGATTGGTCACCTTGGCTCAACCGAGAACCGCGCTCCGTCTCCGATCATCATGTTCGGACGGGGGCCTTCATCAACATCAACTCCAACCTCTATCATGATCATAGAGGAATCATCCATGGAGCTTGAGGGCTCAACGTCAACATTGCCCTCGGGCGGTCGTGCTGTTTTTCTGGACAGCGAACTTTTATCCGCCGTCACCGCCTCCTCGAGCATTGGTTTGACGTTTGCTTTGGTGGAACAGTGTGGAATTACGTCTACAACAGCCATGCAAAATTTTGTCGAGTTCCGATGGAGGAATCTCCGACGACCTACGATATACTGGAGCCCTGTCAAATCTGAATGAGAATTTGGACGAGTTTAGGGCGTGGTGTCCAGCTTCTAGCTCGGACGTCCTTTGGAAGATCCAACCGTTGATCGGCTGCGGAATTCCTATATCTACCACCCCTCAAAATTTCAGCTCGATTCGATCGTTCAAACTCCGGGAACCTTCCTATGAGTGGACCAATTTTCGGATTTGTTTTCTGCGCGAATACGGATCCGACCCGAATTCATGTTTCTTTATGAACGTGATATTGGACAACCTTTTTAAAGGAATTATCTTCTAGGGTATTGTGCGTCGTTTTTAAACACATGCCCATAAAATTTTAAGCCTCCTCTGAGGTCGTTTTCATCATCATGCTGGTGTCAAACCAGTCCGGCAATATTGCTCCAAGGTTGCTGACCTGCGCTAGACACGTCGTTGCTTTGCCGAGCCGAGCTCAACTTCTTCGGATCATCATCTCGGCAAGCCAAACAAGAGTTCGGCATCGCGAAGGATAAATCATCACCAACATCGCCGCCCCACGGATTACACGGAGCGGGCACACCGGCATCGCCGCACGGTCACTTCATCAAGCCGGCATTGACCACGTCACGACCGGCATCGGCAGGGCCGCACTATTGCTTCTTCAAGCTGATGTCCATCATGCTGACCTACTTCGACTCATCGGCTGACATCGAGGCTTCGACATCTCAGCCGGACCGGGGGCTTCGCCATCTCTTCATCAACCTACTCCGGAGACTTCAGCGTCACTATCCGACCAGCTTCGTCACGTTAGATGGACCGAGGGCTTTGCCTCGGTAAGCCAACCTTTGCCAGCATCGCCATGCCGTCGCTTTATCGCCCATCTGGCAATGGGTGTGCGGATCGAGTCCCAATTTTGGGAATCACCTTTCTTCGGATCGCTACAACAAATAAACCAGGTGCTATTAATCCTAGTATTTTTTGCTTGTTTGGGTTTATTCTTTCCAAGGAATTATTACTCCGGTTTGTCCATCATATGTACACAGGTCTATCAAATGGTGGCCGCATTAACGACAGTCGCATGGTGGTTCGGTCAGTTTCCGTATATAGTTCGGCGAACGCCGCATCCGGAACTCGGACCGACCTGTGAATTCAGGCTTTGCCACACCTTTACCGCATCACGCCGACGCCCTGCATCAACATTGACTTCGGCGCCAGGCCATATTTCTTTTATTACTCACTTTGCATAAATTATTTATTATGCAACGATTTTTATTACTATTATTACTATTATCTCCGGTTTGCACTGTTTTTTTTGTGCACAGGAAAATGATCCGGGTTGGGAAGTATCGACAACTCGGTGTACTGACATACCACTTCACCTCGGCCGGACGGGGGGCTTCATCAACACTTCATTACCCCATGCCGGGGACTTTGGTATCACTCTGCCGGCCTGCATTGGTCGTGCTATGTCACCACTTCGGCGTGCCGAGCTCTTTGCTCCGCCACCTCGGGACCGGCTTGGGGGATGGAACCTTGTCCCGCATCAAGCTCGGACCACGTCGTCAATACCGAACACATTAACCAGCTAAGTGGCCTTCATGCTCCAAGTTTTAAATTTTTAACTTGTGTTCGGTTCGACCAAGCATTATACCTTTTTGGAAAAAAGTTGCTTGTAAAGAATTTCCTTGTCCAAACTTTGTTTGTGACGCACAAATTCAAATACCCAGTTCACTTGGGGGCTTTCTTGATGAAGCCTTTCCTCTTGCATATGATTATACTTGTACGGCTTCGTTCCTTGTTCGTGTATTACGCCACAATATGCACCATATTGACTTAAGCAATTTGCAAGCTGGGTTGCCTCGCTCCTGTGTTTACCCCTACGTTCCCGATTATTCGGCTAGGGAGTAAAGGGAGCACCTCTGTGATTGTCACGATCGGGTCATCCGAGCTGGACCTCAGACTGGGTGAAGCCGAAAGCTAGCGCTCTTATAGTTTTCAATGATGGTTGGAACACAACGGAACTCATGAGTACAAAAGATCTATTGCACAAGTCTCATAGTAACAATGAGCACCGAAGAAAGGTATCGGTGGGGGTACTATTTTCTTCGAAGATGCTTCTTACACTTCGTAGTAATATAGCATAAGTTCCCTGAGTGCGCTTTGTCTGTTACAGCCTTATGGCCTGATTGCCTGGTTATTGGAAACACCGTCGATATTCTCGACAGGTGGAGTACATAACACTTTTCGGTCCTTGACCGAAGAGAGAGAAGCCGACGGTCGGTTAAGACGCGTTTAAAGTTCGGGTGAACATAGATATGATATAAGTACTTCGGTACATGCAATCATTCTTTTACCCAAGTCACTTGGGGGCTCTTAAGTTTATTTGAGCCGTTTTATAATAAGTGTTTTTCTTCTTAGTCGTTGCAAAGTTTTTATTATTATTATTGTTATTATTTATCATTCCTTTTTTGACACAAGTATGTGGTCACTAGCTGAGGAGCCTAATTTCTCTCTCGAAACCGCTAGAGTTTAGTTTGCTAAACTGGCCTAATGAGAAGTACTCCGCCTTCGGGATAGGAGGTTGAAGCCGTAGGCTGACCCGCTTGAAGTCTTGAGATAGGATGTGTCATGTTAAAGCACGACAGAAGCACTTTTTTTCAAGTCCAATTTTCGGATTGGCACCGAACACTTGATCTAGTTCATACATTAAACTTTTAAATAAGTTTTTTGGCTTTTCGAGCCTATGGCACTTCTAAACTATTTGTGCATTTCCAGCATTAGTCTCGCAGTGCAACGCCGGACGCCTTTAGGGATTCGGCAAAAACATTCTCGGATTGCTATATATGCATCGGTTTCGAATTGTGTCTTCGGTCAATAGTTGGGTTGCCCGGCTCCTGTGCTTGCCTCCTACGTTCCGCTTTGTTCGGCTGGGTGTGCAAAGGGAGAACCACTGTGATTGTGCTTCCAGCTCGCATGGTCAAGCATCTCAGTGGAGAAAGCCGAAAACTGACTGTCACAATAGGCATAAAATAGTCAGCGATCTGATGACTATGTTAAATGACGGGCCGTTCATAACATTGGCCGAAGTGTTTACGGCTTGACCTCGAATGTCGCCGAATAGTAGCCGGGGCTCATAGCTAGCTTCCCCAGTTTAAAGCTCCTATGACTAAGCGAAAGTTTTAAAGCCCGCATATCTGATTGCCTCGTTTCCGCTAACACAACCGCCTTCGGGCACCGAGACGTCGGCTAATGGTTGCTTTGTTATTAATGAAACACCCTATGTAGTATCTACCAAGGGGTAGAACCCGACGATGGGCCACTTTCAACTGATAAATGGTCACAATGGAGTCAAAATAATGATGTAAAGTACTTGGATACATAGAATCATTACACATAATCTGTGATTTTACTCTGGATATCGATCCTTAATTCGGCCACCCGTGCCCACATCAAGGCTCGGGGGCTACTGGGCTTTGCGCTCATTATTTACAAATATTAAAGGGGCACATCGATCCCCTGATCTGGTGTTGCCACCCGACCAGTGTCTCGGGGGCTACTACATTGCCTATTCAATGCAGAAAATTCAAAGGGCTCAGTGCTCGGCTTGATCGAACTACGGGAAGCGCGTCTTCGGACAGCAATAAGTACCATCTGGACCTATCTGGCATCAAGCTATATATCACGGCGACTTCTCACGACCCTCTCTTAGGGGCCCGTTCGCCGATCACTATTATCTCTAATATATTACACTGCGTTTTTATTCCTATGTATGTTGCCGAGCTAGGAGTTGATCCTCAGGCCGATTTCGTGCATCAACCTGAGTCTCAGGGGCTACTAGGAACAACGGTTTTATGCTTGCCTTCAGGTGCATCTCGGGTTTTAGACTGATACACACCTTGAGGGCTACTGGATATACATTGGCAGAGAATAAACTGCACCAGTTAAAAATATTCACAATAAATCAGCCCGCGGTCGGGGTGGTGCACCACCTTGGAAGCAGTCCGGCATAAAGCTCGGGCGCTAGCGGCTAGCTCCATAGAGGGCATTTCCGGCATTAAGCTCGGCTAAACTCCTTCAACTTTTTTGGACCAAGATGATCCATGACTTCTTGGATATAGTCCGGCGTTGGAGCATGGACACAGTCCGACGTTGGAGCTCGGATACATTTCGGCGTTGGAGCTCGGAAGCAGTCCGGCATTGGTGCTCGGCTGCAAAAGATACCTCAAATGCAGTCCGGCGTTAGAGCTCGGACGCAAGAGGACACTGCCTCCTGGGAACAACTTCAAACCCGAGGTGTGGCATAAAAATAACAAGGCATTGATAAAGGCCGGAAACTTAAAGGGGCTCCTCGGATACCCGACGTGTAAACTCGTCGGATGCACTTCGGCGATCCTCAAGATCGAAGATGAGAAGATTTGTTGAACCAGTTTTCAAGACCGTGGACCGAAGATGAAGAACGGTTCGAAAGAATCGAGGAGCGTCCCTAACTTGAAGACCGGTTCAGGGGGCTACTGACGGTGTCCTGGACTAGGGGTACTCACCATGTCATCTCCCGATCTGTTAGATTGGGCCGAGGACCCCCATGGCCATATACTCATGGGCCAGTTCGGACAGCCGCCGCATACAAGGAAGATTCCACAAGACTTGGCGATCAAGACAAGGACTCCTCCCCACCGGCGTATTCGGCTAGGACTCTTGTTATCCTAGGCCTCTGGTGCATTATATAAACCGAGGCCAGGCTAGTCGATAGAGAGAACAATCATACCATAGGCTAGCTTCTAGGGTTTAGCCTCTTCGATCTCGTGGTAGATCAACTCTTGTAATACTCATATCATCAATATCAATCAAGCAGGACATAGGGTATTACCTCCATAAAGAGGGCCCGAACCTGGGTAAACATCGTGTACCTTGCCTCCTGTTACCCCTACGTTCCAGATTGTTCGGCTAGGGAGTAAAGGGAGCACCTCTGCGATTGTTACTACCGGGTCATCCGAGTTAGTACCTCAGAGTGGGTGAAGCCGAAAGCTAGCGCTCTTATTGTTTTCAATCATGGTCGGCACACAACAGAACTCATGAGTACAAAAAATCTATTGCACAAGTCTCATAGTAACAATGAGCAACCGAAGAAAGGTATCGGTGGGGGTACTATTTTCTTCAAAGGTGCTTCTTACACTTCGTCAGTAATATAGCATAAGTTCCCTGAGCCCGCTTTGTCTGTTACAGCCTAATGGCCTGATTGCCTGGTTATCGGAAACATCGTCGATATTCTCGACAGGTGGAGTGCATAACACTTTTCGGCCCTTGGCCGAAGAGGGAGAAGCCGACGGTCTGTTAAGACGCGTTTAAAGTTCGGGTGAACACAGATATGATATAAGTACTTCAGTACATACAATCATTATACATAAAATTATTTTACCCAAGTCACTTGGGGGCTCTTAAAATCTATAGGAGTTGTTTTATAGTAAATGTGTTTTCTTCCTAGTCGTCGCAAAATCTTTTTCTATCACTCCTTTTTTGACGCGAGTGTGTGGTCAATAGCCAGATAACCCATTTTCTCTCTAGTGACCGCTCGAGTTTAGTTCGCTAAACTGGTCTAACGAGCAGCACTCCGCCTTCGGGATAGGAGGCTGCAGCCGTAGGCTGACCCGCTTGAAGTCTTGAGATCAGATGTGTCATATTAATGCATGAAAGAAGCACAAAAGTAAGACCAATTTTCGGATTGGCACCGAACACTTGATCTTGTTCGGACGTCAAGTTTTTACTGACGCTTTTTGGTTTTCCAAGCTTATGGCACCTTTAAACTATTTGTGTGTTTTTAGCACAAGTCTCGCAGTGCAACGCCGGACACCTTTAGAGATTAGGCAAAAACATTCTCGGATATTGCTAAATATGCATCGGTTTCGAATTGTGTCTTTGGTCAATAGTTGGGTTGCCCGGCTCCTGCGCTTGCCTCCTACGTTCCGCTTTGTTTGGCTAGGTGTGCAAAGGGAGAACCACTGCAATTGTGCTTCCATCTCACATAGTTAAGCACCTTAGTGGAGAAAGCCGAAAACTGACTGTCACAATAAGCGTAAACTGGTCAGCGATCCGATGACTGTGTTAAATGACGGGCCATTCATAACATTGGTTGAAGTGTTTACGGCTTGACCTCGACTGTCGCCGAAGACTACCGGGGGCTAGTAACTGGCCTCCCAAACAAAATCCTCAATATTTTGCTCTTACATTAGAGCTGAGGTTTCATGATCATGCTTAGCATGACAACCCAAAGAAAGGAACCGATAGCGGGACTATTTTCTTTGGAAGACATTTCTTATGTTAAACAAGTAATATAACATATCTCTCTGCGTACCTTTGTTTATAAAACCGTATGGCCAGATTGCCTTGTTTGTCGTAAATCTTTGCCCTCATAAAGGCTTTATAAAGTAGGACAACGCTCCTCGGCTACTGGCCAAGGAGGTGGAAGCCGATGGTCGGTCAACAAAGTTTTGTACAATGCGGATCCGAGCATTAATGATGTAAAGTACGTGGATACATAGAATCATTACACATAATTTGTGATTTTACTCTGGATATCGATCCTTAATTCGGCCACCCGTGCCCGCATTAAGGCTCGAGGTGTAACGCCCTCGATGCGGCTATATCTCCCACGTGTCGAAGCACGACTTAGAGGCATAAACGCATTGAAAGCAATGTCGCGAGTGAGGTAATCTTCGCAAAAAACCCATGTAATACAATAAGGGAAAAGATATATAGTTGGCTTACAATCGCCACTTCACACAAATACATGAATAAAACATTACATCATCCAAATACAAGCAGGGCCCGACTACGGAGCCAAAATAAAAGAAGACTACCCCAAATGCTACACAGATCCCCGATCGACCCCAACTGGGCCCCACTACTGATCAACTAGAATGAAACGACACAAAGGACAAGATCTTCATCGAGCTCCTCCTTGAGCTTGGTTGCGTCACCTTCTCGGTAACATCGGCACCTACAAACTGGTTTTGGAAGTATCTGTGAGTCACGGGGACTCAGCAATCTCAGACCCTCGCGATCAAGACTATTTAAGCTTATGGGTAAGGTAAAGGTATGAGGTGGGGCTGCAGCAAGCGACTAGCATATATGGTGGCTAACATACGCAAATGAGAGCGAGAAGAGAAGGCAAAAGCACGGTCGAACAACTATGATCAAGAAGTGATCCTAGAACAACCTACGTCAAACATAACTCCAACACCATGTTCACTTCCCGGACTCCGCCGGAAAGAGACCATCACGGTTACACACGCGGTTGATGTATTTTAATTAGGATTAACTTCAGGTTTTCTACAACCGAACATTAACAAATTCCCATCTGCCCATAACCGCGGGCACGGCTTTCGAAAGTTCAAATCCCTGCAGGGGTGTCCCAACTTAGCCCATCACAAGCTCTCACGGTCAACGAAGGATATTCCTTCTAGCGGGAAGACCCGATCAGGCTCGGAATCCCGGTTACAAGACATTTCGACAGGTAAAACAAGACCAGCAAGACCGCCCGATGCGCCGACATCCTGATAAGAGCTGCACATATCTCGTTCTCAGGGCAACACCGGATGAGCGCTCCGTACAACTAAAACCAGCCCTCAAGTTTCCCCGAGGTGGCGCTGCAAAGGACTCTAGTTCGGACCAACACTTAGACAAGCACTGGCCCGAGGGGTTAAAATAAAGATGACCCTCGGGATGCGCGACTCCCAAGGGAAAAAGGCTAGGTGGCGAATGGTAAAACCAAGGTTGGGCCTTGGTGGAGGAGTTTTATTCAAGGCGAACTGTCAAGGGGTTCCCATTATTACCCAACCGCGTAAGGAACGCAAAATCCGGGAACATAACACCGATATGACGGAAACTAGGGCGGCAAGAGTGGAACAAAACACCAGGCATAAGACCGAGCCTTCCACCCTTTACCAAGTATATAGATGCATTAATTAAATAAGATATATTGTGATATCCCAACAAGTAAACATGTTCCAACAAGGAACAACATTGCCATGTTCCAACAAGGAACAAACTTCAATCTTCACCTACAACTAACAACGCTATAAGAGGGGCTGAGCAAAGAGGTAACATAGCCAAACAACGGTTTGCTAGGACAAGGTGGGTTAGAGGCTTGGTTCAACAATATGGGAGGCATGATAAGCAAGTGGTAGGTATCGCGGCATAGGCATAGCAAAAGAGCGAGCAACTAGCAAGCAAAGATAGAAGTGATTTCGAGGGTATGGTCATCTTGCCTGAGATCCCGCAAGGAAGAAGAACGAGTCCATGAAGAAGACACACAGACGTAGTCGAACGGGTCCTCACAAACGTGACGTTATCGGAACCAACCCGAAGAAACAACACCGGAAAGAAGCAAACAACATAGTAAACAACCACCACATAAGCATGGCACGATGCGCAAACAAGTATGATGCATGTCCGGTTTAATGATACATGGCATGGCAAAGTGCACAAGCAATCCTACAAATTAAGTGGAGCTCAATATGCAACTCCGTTGCATATTGACGAAACACCACATGACTTGTTTAGGTTCGATCTCGTTTATGTACCCAACAATATTAGATGTTGTTAAACATGGCAAGAGGGTGAAGCAAAATAAAACTACCTATCTAGTCAAGTTTAAATGAGGCCGGAAGCAACGAACAACAATTCCGGTAAATCCCCATATGCATATATTGGTTTGGTACTGATCTTCCCTAAACACAATTTTAGAGTTATTAAACATGCAAAGTAAAGCCACCATGTTAAACTAGGCATTTTTCTACCCCATTTACATATAAAGATTATTAAATTCGGAGCTACGGTTATTTAGTTATGGAATAAAGCATTTTAGCAAGTTATTTAAGCAAATTTAAACAAACAAGATTTTAAACATTTTAAACATAGATGAAAATGACTTATTATGAAACTAGATGAAAAACTAAGCAACTTTCATATATAATTTATTTAGATCCGATGCACGGTTGTGAAGTTATTAAATGCATGATGTATGAGGGCTTTTCTGTAAAACTGCAATCCTGCGGATAATAGACAAAAATGTTCTGCGGAAAAAATATGTCCAGGGCCGAATCTGGCCGGCCCAAAAGTGCACAAGGACAAGGGGGCTGCCTCACCCATGGGCCAAGGCCCGCTGGAGCAGAGGGAGAGGTCGGCAGAGGCAAAGCTGGGCCGAAGCGTTGGACTCGCTCGAGTCCACGCGGGCGCAGTCGGCGGACTGGTTCGAGCAGAGGAGGCTTCGTGTGGCCGACGTGGCTGGCGACGTGGTCAACACGCCAGGTAGAGGAGGCGCATGGGGTAGTAGCGATGAGGTACAGTGCTCCAACTCGAGCTCCGGAACGAAGACGAACGTGGCGGCGGGCGCAGGCGAGATCCAGCGACGCGGATCCTGTCCAGGACAGGCGCGGGAGGTGAGATCTGTCGCGAGGAAGCTCTTGGCAGCGGCGAATTGCGTCGATCCGGCCGGTGTCGAGGAGCTCCGGGCGGCGTAGAAGATTGAAGCGGATGCCCTGGTGATCCCTGTCCATGGAGAAAATAGGCAAAGGAAAAATGAGGTAAGGCTGGGAGGAGAAGGAAGGAAGAGGAGCAGGGAAAGAGCGGCGACGGGCTTGGCCTGCAGGTGGCCGAAGGCAGGCCGGCGTGGCCTGATTCAGCGAGGTCGTCGGCAGCAGCGCTAGGAGGTGGTGGCGCGCTCGGGCTCCAAGGCAACGAGGAGGAGGCCGTGGGGCGAAGCAGGTCGGGGCAAGGGAATTCAGGAGCTCCTCTCCTATGCGTTGGCCGCTGCAAGCTAGGCGCCTGGTGGATTGAGGCAGAAGGGCTCGAACAGGAGCGATGGAGCCATCGAGGGGAGACACTTTTGCGGGCTGGATGAATGGATTGGGTGGCGGCGGAAAACAAGGACGGTGGTCGGGGATGATTTGGATCGAGGAGAAGTGGTTGACTGAAGGATTTTTTTGGATCGGGAGCGATCCCAAGGAAGAGGGTGGCGGCGGCCGACTGGGCAGGGGAAAGATTTCACGGATGGGACGGCATCTAGGGTTAGGTGCCTATATATATAGCATGTAGGTGAAAAGAGAGAGATCTGGATCATCGGATCGAAATCCGACGGACGAGAATATATATGCTAAAGAGTCCAATAAATAAAACGATGATATTTTGTAGATGTTTGGGGATGTTCCGGACCCAACGGTAACGACTCCTCGGGTCGGGTTCGGGACAACTTTCGGACGCGCGCGAGGGGGGCTGCGGGCTGACGAGAGAGGTTAGGTTGGACCAGGCGGTAGGTAGTGAGCTGTGTAGACGGTCTCGAGCTGAGAGAAGAGAAGAGAGGAAGGCTCAACGACTGTTTTCGGAGACCGAAAAACGTCCGACGTGTGCCCGGCTATAATGCCGCTATAGTTATCCATTGGGGCATCAAACGATCTCCGAATGCGATGAAACTTGACAGGCGGTCTATCTACACTATAATAAGACCACACGCCAACTTTCAACCCATTCCGAGAACATTTTCCGGCCACTTATAAAATAATATTTCAGACATGCCGCGGGCGCGTGCAAGTGTGACTAGGCTCAGAACGGACAACGGATGGCACTGGGGGAACCCGGACGGATGTAGGTTTTGAAAACATGATGATGCAATGCACATGATGACAAGATGAAATGCAACACGCAAGCAAATGACATGGCAACGCTGGTGAATAACTGGAAGACACCTGGCGCATCGGTCTCGGGGCGTTACACGGGGCTACTGGGCTTTGGGCTTATCATTTACTAATATTAAAGAGGCGTATCGATCCCCTGATCTGGTGTTGCCACCCGACCAGTGTCTTGGGGCTACTACATTGGCAATCCAGTGCAGAAAATTTAAGTGCAATATAGTTTTCGAGGAGATTATGATCCTTAGGTTGGTCGACCGCACCCAACCTGAGTCTCGAGGACTCTGCACGCCGCTTTTTGTGTCCCGAAGTATTCTGCCGAGCTAGGAGTTGGTCCTCAGACCTATTTTGCAAATCAACTTGAGTCTCAGTGGCTACTAGGATCAGCGGTTTTATGTCCTCCTTCAAGTGCATCTCGGGTTTTAGACCGATACACACCTTGAGGGCTACTGGCTATATATCTCGGCAGAGAACAAATTGCACCATAAAAAATATTGACAAAAAATCGGCCCACAGTTGGGGTGGTGCACCACCTCGGAAGCAGTCCGGCATAAAGCTCGGGCGCTAGTGGCTGGCTCCATAGAGGGCATTTCCGGCATTAAGCTCGACTAAACTCCTTCAACTTTTTTGAACCAAGGTGATTTATGACACCTCGGATATAGTCTGGCGCTGGAGCTCGGATACAGTCCGGCGTTGGAGCTTGGACATAGTCCGGCGTTGAAGCTCGGATACATTCCAGTGTTGGAGCTCGGAAGCGGTCCGGCGTTGGTACTCGTCTGCAAAAGATACCTCGAATGTAGTCCGGCGTTGGAGCTTGGACGCAAGAGGGCGCTGCCCCCCGGGAACAACTTCAAACCCGATGTGTGGCATAAAAATAAACAAGGCATTGATAAAGGCCAAAAACTTGAAGGGGTTCCTCGGATACCCGACGTATAAACTCTTCGGATGCACGTTGGTGATCCTCAAGATCGAAGAAGATTTGTTGAACCAGTTTTCAAGACCGACGACAGAAGATGAAGAACAGTTCAGAAGAATCGAGGAGCATCCCCCACCTGAAGACCGGCTCAGGGGGCTACTGACGGTGTCCTGGACTAGGGGGTACTCACCACGGCGTCTCCCGGTCAGTTAGATTGGGCCGAGGACCCCCATGGTCGTATACTCATGGGCCAGTTCGGACAGCTGCCGCATACAAGGAAGATTCCACAAGACTTGGTGGTCAAGACAATGACTCCTCCCCCACCGGCGTATTCGGCTAGGACTCTTGTTATCCTAGGCCTCTGGTGCATTATATAAACCATGGCCAGGCTAGTCGATAGATATACAAACAATCATACCATAGGCTAGCTTCTAGGGTTTAGCCTCTACGATCTCGTGGTAGATCAACTCTTGTAATACTCATATCATCAAGATCAATCAAGCAGGAAGTAGGGTATTACCTCCATCGAGAGGGCCCAAACCTTGGTAAACATCATGTCCCCGCCTCCTGTTACCATCCGCCTTAGACGCACAGTTCGGGACCCCCTACCTGAGATCTGCTGGTTTTGACACCGACAACGATCAAGAACAAGTACCCACTGCCGATGATCAATGATTTGTTTGATCAGTTGCAAGGAGCTAAAGTATTTTCCAAGATCGATCTGCGATCAGGGTACCACCAGCTGAAGATTTGAGAACAGGATATACCTAAGACATCTTTCACCATAAGGTACGGGCTATATGAGGTACATAGTTATGCCATTTGGATTGACTAATGCCCCTGCCTATTTCATGAGCATGATGAACAAAGTATTCATGGAGTTCTTGGATAAGTTTGGCGTGGTGTTCATTGATGATATCTTGGTATACTCGAAGAATGAAGAGGAGCATAAGGAGCATTTGCGTTTAGTTCTCGAGAAGCTCAGGGAACATCAGTTATACGCCAAGTTCAGCAAATGTGAGTTTTCGTTGAAGGAAGTTGGATTCCTTGGACATGTTATATCAGGAGAAGGTATAGCCGTAGACCCTACTAAGGTTCAGTCAGTCACTGAGTGGTTGGCACCCACCTCAGGTGGAGAGATCCGCAGTTTTCTAGGACTCGCGGGATATTATCGGACATTCATTGAGAATTTCTCTAAGATTGCAAAGGCCATGACAGAGCTGTTGAAGAAGGACACCAAGTTTAAATGGACGGATGAATGTGAGGAAAGTTTTCAGGAGTTGAAGAAATGTTTGACTACAGCCCCAATGCTGATTCTGCCAGATATATGTAAGGATTTCCAAGTGTATTGCGACGCATCTCGCTTAGGACTTGGAAGTGTACTTATGCAAGACAGAAGAGTTGTTTCGTATGACTCACGACAGCTTCGACCGCATGAATTAAATTATGCCACACATGATTTGGAGTTAGCAGCCATAGTGCATGCAGTCAAAACCTGGAGACATTTTCTTATTGGGAACCACTGTGATGTGTACATGGATCATAAGAGTTTGAAGTCCATTTTCACATAGAAGGAGTTGAATCTCAGGCAAAGGAGATGGTTGGGGCTCATAAAGGATTACGATATGAAGTTGCACTATCATCCAGGCAAGGCCAATGTCGTAGCAGACGCTTTGAGCCGGAAGAGTTACGCCAATACCCTCGTAAGCGGAGGATTGCCAACGGAGTTAGCTGAAGATCTCAGGGAGCTACGCTTGGAGATAGTCCCTAGAGGTTTTGTTGCAGCATTGGAAATTCAGTCGACATTATTGGGAAAAATTCGAGAAGCTCGGAAGGATGATAAGGAAATTGCCGAGATAAAGGAGAGAATGAGCAAAGGAAAGGCCAAAGGTTTTTGTGAGGATGAGCACGACACCTTGTGGTTTGAGGACCGTGTATATATGCCCAATAATGCGGAGATCAGGAAGTTGATACTTCAGGAAGCTCATGACTCGCCATACTCAATACACCCTGGAAACACCAAGATGTATTTGGATTTGAAGGAGCATTTCTGGTGGACTGGAATGAAGAAAGATATTGCCGAGTATGTAGCAGTATGTGATGTATGTCAGAGAGTGAAGGCGGAACATCATAAGCCAGCAGGATTATTGCAGCCTAAGACGATACCCGAATGGAAGTGGGATAAGCTTGGCATGGATTTTATCACCGGATTACCTAGGACCCGATCGGGACACGATTCTATCTGGGTAGTAGTGGATCTTCTGACCAAAGTAGCTCACTTTATCCCAGTGAAAACCACCTATACCAGTGCAAAGTTGGCCAAGATATACATGACCAAGATCGTATGTCTGCATGGAGTTCCGAGGACTATTGTATTAGATAGAGGAACACAGTTTACTTCAAAGTTTTGGCACCAGCTGCACCAGACTTTGGGAACCAGGCTAGAATTCAGTACAGCTTTTCATCCGCAGACAGATGGACAGACCGAGAGAGTCAATCAGATTCTGGAGGACACGTTGAGATCTTGTGCGCTAGATTACGGATCTAGTTGGGATGATAACTTGCCCTACGCGGAGTTCTCATACAACAACAGCTACCAGGCCAGTTTGAAGATGGCACCTTTCGAAGCTTTGTATGAAAGAAGGTGCAGGACACCGTTGATGTGGGATGAAGTTGGAGACCGCCAGTTGTTTGGACCAGATTTGATCAAAGAGTCAAACGAGAAGGTTAAGCTGATTCGAGACAGACTAAAGGTAGCTCAGTCCAGGCAGAAAAGTTATGCAGACTCAAAACACAAGGAGGTAGTCTACGAAATCGGAGACAGAGCATATCTTCATGTGTCGAGGAGTTAAACATTTTGGAGTTAAGGGAAAGCAAGCCCCAAGATTCGTAGGACCATACCAAGTTTTGGAACGTATGGGAGAAGTTGCCTACAAGTTGGAGTTACCCGAAGGACTTTCAGGAGTTCATGATGTGTTTCACGCTTCCCAGTTGAAGAAGTGTCATGCTGAGATGGCCGATATTCCTCTGAGAGATACAGTGCCCCTGGAAGCAATTCAGTTGGATAGTGATCTGACCTATGAGGAGAAACCAGTCAAGATTCTCGAGTTTGCCAGCTGATTTACACGTAGCAAGGTTATCAAATTTTGCAAAGTTTAGTGGAGCCACCATGCCGAGGATGATGCCACCTGGGAACGAGAGGAAGACCTACGCAAGGACCACCCACACCTATTCTCTAGCCAACCCAAATCTCGAGGACGAGATTCGTCTTAAGGGGGTAGGTTTGTAACATCCCAAATTTTCAATTTGGAATATTATACATAGGTCATCATTGCATATCATATTTTATTGCATTTTGGTTTATCCTAGAAATTCTAAGCAACTCAAGGACCCACAGAGAGAGTTGGGAATTTTGTTATTTTCATATTTGAGTTTTTCTCAAATTTTGAAAAGAGGATCATTTAGTTTTAATTATTTTTCTCTTCAAATATTTCTAATATGAAAAAAAAGAGAGGGGATAAAATGACTTCTCCAAATAAAGAAATATTGGAGGAAAAATAATAAAATCAAATAAGTATTTTATTTGGACTTTTATTGCTATTTTGTTTGAATTAGGAAAAGTATGCGTTTTTCAAAATTGCATTAGAGGCCCAAATAAATGTTCACTTTGTCCGCAATATTATTAGGGGACCGCGAAAATTTATTTCAGGACTTTTGGACTCCGTTTAGTATTTCTTTTATTAGTTTTTCCGTGTCAGGATTATTTAAAAAAAAGTAAACCGACCTAACGGGTTGTGTCCGTCCCGGACACCTCGCCCCGGCCGGCCCTTTAAAGGCCAAGGCCTCGCCCCGCCCCCACAAACCCTAGCGCTGCCGCCCGTCGCCGCCGCCACCCCGTCGCCTCGCCGCCGCTGTTCTCCGCCGCCGGAGCTGCCGCCCGCCACCACCGATCCCGCCGTTGCCGAGGTAGCCACCACCGCCGACTCGGTTTTCTTGGGAAAACTGTCGGTTTTTTTCGAAACCCTAGATCTAGTTTTTTTTAGTTTCGGTTCGTTTTTTCGGTTTAGTAAAATAGCGGACGTTCATCAGTACGTTCGTTTTAATGAACGTTGTTCGTCAGTTAGCCGCAGACAGTGATCGTTCATTCGTTAGCCTGTTCATCTCATTTTATTCTCCAGGGTTTTTCCATGATTATTTTCGGTCGCGATTTCTGCCCTGATCTTCGTTTTAGTTCATCTTTTTGCTCGTTCATCCAAATCAGGTGAAACAAGCGCCCAGATCTTCGTCTCGAAGCCCTCTTTCTGTTTAAGAAACTTGAACAAGATTTTGGTACTATAAAATTTGACTTTAGTCCAGATTAGTAAATGGATCTTGTTTCTTTCGTAGTTTGAGTTTCGTTGCTCCATTTGATTTGATTCTTTTTGCAAACAGGAGTTCTTCGGTTGAACTTTTTGGTTAGATCTTCTTATTTGAGTTTTATCCATGCTTTTAGTTGAGTGCTTATGTATGCTATTATTTGTTTGCTATAGAACTCCTGGAGTGCGGAGCATGCTACTACAAGTCTCTAGGTTTTGCGGATCGTCAACAAGGTAAGTAACACTTTGATCATATCCCTTTTACCCAGTTTTTATGCATTAGTTTCAACCCTCAAACATAGCATGAGTAGGATCTCTTAACTTGTGGGTTTGGGAAGTAGATGGTGAGGTAGAACCTATTACCCTTTTATTATCAAACCCTGGGAGTTACTTCTATGTTATGCTACTTATTGTCATGCTATGCTCGTAGACGTGGTTTGGGTTTGAGTGTATCCATGACAGATGTGAGATTGTTAATTAATGGTTAACATAAGGTGGCTACTTAAATACACATCTGGGTGGATTGGTTGCGGGCACCTGGAGAATCCAGTGTTGTCCTAGGAAATCCCGGAGTACCCGTGTGATCATCCTATGGTTAGCCACCCAGGCTCAAAGGGATCATAAGATTTTTCATGCTAGAAACTTCCGTGTGCAGCCACAAGCTATTATGGGCTCTAGCATAGTTGAGTAGGTTGCATGACCTCTTCCAGTGGTAGGCTAGCAGATGTAGGGGATGTAGGTTGGTACTGTCTACCCAGGGTTAGAGTTAATGTTTCCGAAAGACTGTGTCTCGGTCATCCGTTTCTCAAACACCATGTAGTGCGAGAAATCCAACGGAGGAGACCGAGTCTTGTGGGGAATAGTGTGCAAAACCTCTGCAGAGTGTACAAAATAATCATGGTTAGCCGTGTCCCCGATTATGGACAACTTGAGTATATGGTACTTGAATTATTGATTTGATCTCATCACTCTAAATTAATTTGTTGGGTTGATAATGATTTATTTTATTGCGATTGAGTTGGAGGAACCTTCTCAATGTTTCAACCACCATGATAGTAAAATAAAATATATTCCTTTGTTGTAGGGAAAAATTGGCTTTTCGCAAAAACATTATAACCATAGAGCCTCCACCAGCCATATATGCATGTAGTGATAGCATTTATCTGTTCTTTGCTCTACTATGTTAAATTGCCAGCATATTCCATGTGCTGACCCGTTTCGGGCTGCAACGTATCATGTTGCAGACTTTTCAGACGAATAGTAAGGTGTGCTAGGTCGTTTGTCATGCACTCAGCTATGCCGTTGGAGTTGATGGACTCACTTTATCTTCCAAGCCTTCCGCTGTTATCTTACTTAGATGGCCTTAAGCCATATTTATTATAATAAGTTCTCTTTTTGAGACTATCGATGTAATAAGTGTGTGATTGCTACTCTGTTATAAATCCATTCAAGTATTGTGTGTGTCAGCATTACCGATCCAGGGATGACACTGAAGCATAGAGACTTGACCGTCTGAGGTCGGGTCGCTACACGCTACGGCATACTTCCTTCAGTCTCCCACTTGCATAGATTCAATAATCTAGATTACATAGTAATGATTCTAACACCCATGGAGTCTTGGTGCTGATCATGTTTTGCTCGTGAAAGAGGCTTAGTCAACGGGTCTGCAAGATTCGGATCCATATGTATCTTGCAAATCCCTATGTCTCCCTCCTTGACTTGATCGCGGATGGAATTGAAGCGTCTCTTGATGTGTTTGGTTCTCTTGTGAAATATGGATTCCTTCGCCAAGGCAATTGCTCCAGTATTATTACAAAAGATTTTCATTGGACCCGATGCACTAGGTATTACACCTAGATCGGATATGAACTCCTTCATCCGGACTCCTTCATTTGCTGCTTCCGAAGCAGCTATGTACTCCACTTCACATGTAGATCCCGCCACGACACTCTGCTTGGAACTGCACCAACTTACAGCTCCACCATTCAGTATAAATACGTATCCGATTTGCGACTTAGAGTCATCCGGATCAGTGTCAAAGCTTGCACCGACGTAACCACTTACGACAAGCTCTTTGTCATCTCCATAAACGAGAAACATATCCTTAGTCCTTTTCAGGTATTTCAGGATGTACTTGACCGATGTCTAGTGATCCACTCCTGGATTACTTTGGTACCTCCTTGCTAAACTTATAGCAAGGCACACATCAAGTCTGGTACACAACATTGCATACATGATACAACCTATGGCTGAGGCATAAGGAATGACCTTGATTATCTCTCTATCTTCTGAAGTGGTCGAGCATTGAGTCTGACTCAACTTCACACCTTGTAACACAAGCAAGAACCCTTTCTTTGACTGATCCATTTTGAACTTCTTCAAAAATTTATCAAGGTATGTGCTTTGTGAAAGTCCAATTAAGCGTCTTGATCTATCTCTATAGATCTTGATGCCTAATATATAAGCAGCTTCACCGAGGTGTTTCATTGAAAAATTCTTATTCAAGTATCCTTTTATGCTATCCAGAAATTCGGTATTATTTCCAATCAACAATATGTCATCCACATATAATATTAGAAATGCTACAAAGCTCCCACTCACTTTCTTGTTAATACAAGCTTCTCCAAAAGTCTGTATAAAACCATATGCTTTGATCACACTATCAAAGCGTATATTCCAACTCGAAGAGGCTTGCACCAGTCCACAAATGGATCGCTGGAGCTCGCACGCTTTGTTAGCACCTTTAGGATCGACAAAACCTTCTGGTTGCATCATATACAACTCTTCCTTAAGAAATCCATTAAGGAATACAATTTTGACATCCATTTGCCAAATTTCATAATCATAAAATGCAACAATGGCTAACACGATTCAAACAGACTTAAGCATCGCTACGGGTGAGAAGGTCTCAACATAGTCAACTCCTTGAACTTGTAGGAAACCTTTCGCAACAAGTCGAGCTTTGTAGACAGTAACATTACCGTCAGCGTCAGTCTTCTTCTTGAAGATCCATTTATTCTCTATGGCTTTCCGATCATCGGGCAAGTCAACCAAAGTCCACACTTTGTTCTCATACATGGATCCCATCTCAGATTTCATGGCCTCAAGCCATTTCGCGGAATCTGGGCTCATCATCGCTTCCTCATAGTTCGTAGGTTCGTCATGGTCAAGTAACTTGACCTCCAAAATAGGATTACCATACCACTCTGGTGCGGACCATACTCTGGTTGACCTACGAGGTTCGGTAGTAACTTGATCTGAAGTTTCATGATCATCATTATTAGCTTCCTCACAAATTGGTGTAGGAATCACTGGAACTGATTTCTGTGATGAACTACTTTCCAATTCGGGAGAAGGTACAATTACCTCATCAAGTTCTACTTTCCTCCCACTCACTTCTTTCAAGAGAAACTCCTTCTCTAGAAAGGATCCATTCTTAGCAACAAATATCTTGCCTTCAGATCTGTGATAGAAAGTGTACCCAACAGTTTTCTTTGGGTATCCTATGAAGACACATTTCTCTGATTTGGGTTCGAGCTTATCAATATGAAGCTTTTTCACATAAGCATCGCAGCCCCAAACTATAATAAACGACAGCTCGGGTTTCTTGCTAAACCACAGTTCATGTGTCGTCTCAATGGATTTAGATGGTGCCCTATTTAACGTGAATGCAACTGTCTCTAAAGCATAACCCCAAAATGATAGTGGTAAATCGGTAAGAGACATCATAGATCACACTATATCTAATAAAGTACGGTTACGACGTTCGGACACACCATTACACTATGGTGTTCCAAGTGGCGTGAGTTGTGAAACTATTCCACATTTTTTCAAATGAAGACCAAACTCATAACTCAAATATTCACCTCCACGATCAGATCATAGAAACTTTATTTTCTTGTTACAATGATTTTCCACTTCACTCTGAAATTCTTTGAACTTTTCAAATGTTTCAGACTTATGTTTCATTAAGTAGATATACCCATATCTGCTCAAATCATCTGTGAAGGTCAGAAAATAACGATACTCGCCGCGAGTCTCAACACTCATCGGACCGCATACATCAGTATGTATTATTTTCAATAAGTCAGTGGCTCGCTCCATTGTTCCAGAGAACTGAGTTTTAGTCATCTTGCCCATGAGGCATGGTTCACAAGCATCAAGTGATTCCAAAAGTCCATTAGCATGGAGTTTCTTCATGCGCTTTACACCAATATGACCTAAATGGCAGTGCCACAAATAAGTTGCACTATCATTATTAACTTTGCATCTTTTGGCTTCAATAATATGAATATGTGTATCACTACGATCGAGATTCAACTAAAATAGACCACTCATCAAGGGTGCATGACCATAAAAGATATTACTCATATAAATAGAACATCCATTATTCTCCGATTTAAATGAATAACCATCTCGCATCAAACAAGATCCAAATATAATGTTCATGCTCAACGCTGGCACCAAATAACAATTATTCAGGTCTAAAACTAATCCCGACGGTAGATGTAGAGGTAGCATGCCGACGGTGATCACATCAACCTTGGAACCATTTCCGACGTGCATCGTCACCTCATCCTTAGCCAATCTTATTTAATCCATAGCCCCTGTTTCGAGTTGCAAATATGAGCAACAGAACCAGTATCAAATACCCTGGCGCTACTACGAGCATGAGTAAGGTACACATCAATAACATGTATATCAAATATACCTTTCACTTTGCCATCCTTCTTATCCGCCAAATACTTGGGGCAGTTCTGCTTCTAGTGACCAGTCCCTTTGCAGTAAAAGCACTCAATTTCATGCTTAGGTCCAGACTTGGGCTTCTTCCCGGGAGCAGCAACTTGCTTGCTATTCTTCTTGAAGTTCCCCTTCTTCCCTTTGCCCTTTTTCTTGAAACTAGTGGTCTTGTTAACCATCACCACTTGATGCTCCTTCTTGATTTCTACCTCTGCGGCCTTTAGCATCGCGAAGAGCTCGGGAATAGTCTTTTCCATCCCTTGCATATTATAGTTCATCATGAAGCCTTTATAGCTTGGTGGCAGTGATTGAAGAACTCTGTCAATGACACTATCATCAGGAAGATTAACTCCCAACTGAGTCAAGTGGTTATGGTACCCAGACATTCTGAGTATGTGTTCACTGACAGAACTATTCTCCTCCATTTTGCAGCTATAGAACTTGTTGGAGACTTCATATCTCTCAACCCGGGAATTTGCTTGAAATATTAACTTCAACTCCTAGAACATCTCATATGCTCCATGACGTTCAAAATGTCTTTGAAGTCCCGATTCTAAGCCGTAAAGCATGGCACACTGAACTATCGAGTAGTCATCATCTTTGCTCTGCCAGACGTTCATAACATCCGAAGTTGCTCCTGCATCGGGTCTTGCACCTAGCGGTGCTTCCAGGACGTAATTCTTCTGTGCAGCAATGAGGATAATCCTCAAGTTACGGACCCAGTCCATGTAGTTGCTACCATCATCTTTCAACTTAGCTTTCTCTAGGAACGCATTAAAATTCAAAGGGACGGTAGCACGGGCCATTGATCTACAACAACATAGATATGCAAAACTATCAGGACTAAGTTCATGATAAATTAAAGTTCAATTAATCATATTACTAACGAACTCCCACTTAGATAGAGCTAGCCATCTAAATGATCGTGTGATCCATATCAATTAAACCATGTCCGATCATCACGTGAGATGGAGTAGTTTTCAATGGTGAACATCTCTATGTTGATCATATCTACTATATGATTCACGTTCGACCTTTCGGTCTCAGTGTTCCGAGGCCATATATGCATATGCCAGGCTCGTCAAGTTTAACCCGAGTATTCTGCACGTGCAAAACTGGCTTGCACCCATTGTATGTGAACGTAGAGCTTATCACACCCGATCATCACATGGTGTTTCAGCACGACGAACTATAGCAACGGTGCATACTCAGGGAGAACACTTATACATTGAAATTTAGTGAGGGATCATCTTATAATTCTACCGCGGTAGTAAGCAAAATAAGATGCATAAAAGATAAACATCACATGCAATCAAAATATGTGACATGATATGGCCATCATCATCTTGTGCTTTTGATCTCCATCTCCAAAGCACCGTCATGATCTCCATCGTCACCGGTTGACACCTTGATCTCCATCGTAGCGTCGTTGTCGTCTCACCAACTATTGCTTCTACGACTATCGCTACCGCTTAGTGATAAAGTAAAGCAATTACATGGCGATTGCATTTCATACAATAAAGCGACAACCATAAGGCCCCTGCCAGTTGCCGATAACTTTTACAAAACATGATCATCTCATACAACAATTTATATCTCATCACATCTTGACCATATCACATCACAACATGCCCTGCAAAAACAAGTTAGACATCCTCTACTTTTTTGTTGCAATTTTTACGTGGCTGCTACGGGCTTCTAGCAAGAACCATTCTTACTTATGCATCAAAACCACAACGATTTTTCGTCAAGTGTGTTGTTTACCTTCAACAAGGACCGACCATAGTCAAATTCGATTCAACTAAAGTTGGAGAAACAGACACCCGCCAGCCACCTGTTGCAAAGCACGTCGGTAGAACCGGTCTCATGAACATGGTCATGTAATGTTGGTCCGGGCCGCTTCATCCAACAATACCGCCGAATCAAAATAAGACATTGGTGGTAAGCAGTATGACTATTATCGCCCATAACTCTTTGTGCTCTACTCGTGCATATCATCTACGCATAGACCTGACTCGGATGCCACTGTTGGGGAATGTAGCATGCAATTTCAAAAAAATTCCTACGATCACACAAGATCTATCTAGGAGATGCATAGCAATGAGAGGGGGAGAGTGTGTCCACGTACCCTTGTAGACCGAAAGCGGAAGCATTAGGTTAACGCGGTTGATGTAGTCGAATGTCTTCGCGATCCAAGCAATCTTAGTACCGAATGTATGGCACCTCCGTGTTCAACACACATTCAGCTCAATGACGTCCCTCGAACTGTTGATCCAGCAGAGGGTCAAGGGAGAGTTCCGTCAACACGATGGCATGGTGACGGTGATGGTGATGTGATCCGCGCAAAGCTTTGCCTAAGTACTACGACGCTATGACCGGAGGAGTAAACTGTGGAGGGGGGCACCGCACACGGCTAAGAGAACAATTGATGTGCCTTTGGGGTGCCCCCCCACCCCCATATATAAAGAAGGGGAGGAGGAGGCCGACGTCCAGGAGGGGCGCGCCATGGGGGGCAGTCCTACTAGGACTCCACTCCTAGTAGGATTCGCCCCCCTTTTTTCCTTTCTTCCACCGGAGGGAAAAGGAAGGAGAGGGAGAGGGAAAGGGAAAGGGGGGCCACACCCCCTCCTCCTTGTCCTATTCGGACTCCCTAGGAGGGGGGCGCGCGTGTAACACCCCGGATATGACTTTCCTAATATGTACTCCAACTCTTGCCGTTTCCGGCCTTAAGTTATTTTATTTTCTCGGGCTCGGGTTTTTGTCTCCATGTGTTTTTATCGTTGTCATGCATCTCATATCATGTCATCATGTGCATTGCATTTGCATACGTGTTCATCTCATGCATTCGAGCATTTTCCCCGTTGTCCGTTTTGCATTCCGGCGCTTCGTTCTCCTCCGGTGGTCATTTCTACCTTTCTTTCGTGTGTGGGGATTAAACATTTCTGGATTGGACCGAGATTTGCCAAGCGACCTTGGTTTACTACCGGTAGACCGCCTGTCAAGTTTCATACCATTTGGACTTCGTTTGATACTCCAACGGTTAACCGAGGGACCGAAAAGGCCTCGTGTGTGTTGCAGCCCAACACCCTTCCAATTTGGCCCAAAACCCACCAAAACCCTCTCCATCATCTAGAGCGTTCAATCAAGATCGCGTGGCCGAAAACCGCACCTCATTTGGACTCTCCTAGCTCCCTCTATGCCTATATATAGATCCCCACATTTCAAATCCCGGGCGAAACCCTAAAATCCCAGATCCGCCGCCGCCGGACAAAAACTCGCCGGGCCGGACACGTCCGACCCGCGCCGCCACCGCCACTTGTCGCCTTCCGGTTCGCTGCCACCTCCACCTACCGCGCCGGCCCGGAGAGCCCGTGGGAGGCCCTCCCGGCCCGGAGCCGCGCCGCCCGCGCCCACCTCCATCTCCCCGCGCTCCGGCCGCCGCCCGCCACCGGCGTCCGCCGCGATCCGCCGTCCCGCCATCGCCCAAGGTCGCCGCCGGCGCCGCCCGACCGACCCGCGCCGCCCGCGCGCCCCCGTCGACGCCGGCCGCCGTGGCCGCCCCGCCCGGCCACCGCTTCGGCCGCGGCGCCCCTCGCCGGCCCCTCGCCGTCCGGCCGTTCTCCTCCATCTCCGGCGAAGCTCCGGCCAACCTCGTAACCCGTGCACCCGGATCTGGATCTAGATCCAAATATCTCGGGTTGACTTTTGCCCAAAACCCTAATATTTTGGCTATGTTCATTGCATCGTAACTCCTCATCCGTAGCTCCGTTTTGGGCATATAGCATATCAAAATGTTCGTCCCAGAGAGCACATCATTTCATCTCATTGCATCATTTTCATTTGAGTTCATCTTGATGCCCAAAATGCTGTTAGAAGAGTGCTATTTGAGATAATTGTCAGATCTGCTGCTCCAATTAGATATTTGTCATTTTTTCCATGATTAATGTGTGCATGATATGCCCTGGGCTCTACATATGTTTTGTTAAGGGTTTTGCCATCTTTCCAGAGGTGCAACCCATGTATTTTTGTGATGTGTGTGGTGACTAGCACAAGCTTGCTAAGTGAGGCATTTGTTAATGCTGATTTCAGGGACTTACCATTTCCACTAAGTCCTTGAGCTATTTATCTCATATGGCCATATGTTCATGTTGTTTCCTAGTGATCTGTGACTCTTTTGAGGATGATCAGTAAGGATGTTTTGCTAATATTGTAGTGCTCTATCCATCCATGTCTTTGTTTGCAATTATGGAGCACCCTAACTTGAGTCAGTCGAGCTCTACTTTTTTCATTTCGTGAATCTGGGCAGATTGTCTACATGTTAGCGATTTTGCCGATGTTGTTGTAGTTGATCCGTGCATGCTATGCTATTGTTCTTGCCATGTCTAGCTTGCATTTTGTGTATTCTTGATGGGTGTATGCTTAGCTTGTCATGACTTTCTCTGTAGTGAGTGCATCGAGCTCGTAAACATGCCTACTTGATATATGTTTTCAGCATACTCCAGTTTTCACTAAGTCTGAGAACTGATTATGTTTTTGCCATGTTCACATGCTTGCAATTGTATTTTATGATCCCTTTTGGCTCAAGGTCACTAATGGACTTTTGTTAATCTCTTTGAGTAGCTCCATGCCATGCTTTACTTTGCCATGTTCAGGTCCTGTAGCATGTAGTTTTGTTGCTCCAAAGTGTGCTATCTGATCTGACATTCCAGACAAGTGTTAATTTCATTAAGTCTGAAATCTGTTTACCATATGCATTTTTGCCATGCTTGTTTGAACCTGTTAATGGATGAATTGGCCGTAGCTCAGTGCTAGACTTTTGTTAAGCATCATGAATGGATTCCTGCCATGTATTTTTATGCCATGTTTGGGTGCTGTAGCATGTTCATCTTGTTGCATTTAGATGGCTACTTGCTGTAAATCGCAGAACGTGGTCATATTTGAATCGCTTGCCATTTCCAAACCGTAACTCCGATTCCGGCGTTCTTTATATCGTTTTCAAGCGATTTCATCTCATCTTTCCAGTGGCACACTTGGATTTCCAAGTTGAGGCTAGGTTCATTCATTCCCTGTCACATCTTGCATATGCATCCCGCATCGCATCCCGCATAGCATACCATCTTTGCATCATATTGTTTGAGCCTTGCACGTGGTTGATTATGTCATTGTTGCTTGTTTGTCTTGTTTGGGTAGAGCCGGGAGACGAGTTCACTAACGAGGAGCCCGTTGAGTTTGCTTTCGAGGATCCAGTCAACTATGACAACATTGCAGGCAAGATGATCATACCCTCGAAATCACTACTATCTTTGCTTTGCTAGATGCTCGCTCTTTTTCTATGCCTATGCTACGATGCCTACCACTTGCTTTCATGCCTCCCAAATTGCCATGTCAAACCTCTAACCCACCATGTCCTAGCAAACCGTTGATTGGCTATGTTACCGCTTTGCTCAGCCCCTCTTATAGCGTTGCTAGTTGCAGGTGAAGATTGGAGACCGTTCCTTGTTGGAACATTATTTTACTTGTTGGGATATCATTATATTATCTTGTTATCTTAATGCATCTATATACTTGGTAAAGGGTGGAAGGCTCGGCCTCTCGCCTAGTGTTTTGTTCCACTCTTGCCGCCCTAGTTTCCGTCATATCGGTGTTATGTTCCCGGATTTTGCATTCCTTACACGGTTGGGTGATAATGGGAACCCCTTGATAGTTTGCCTTGATTAAAGCTTTTCCAGCAATGCCCAACCTTGGTTTTACCATTTTCCACCTAGCCTCTTTTTCCCTTGGGTTTCCGGAGCCCGAGGGTCATCTTATTTAAGCCCCCCTGGGCCAGTGCTCCTCTGAGTGTTGGTCCAAACTAGAGTCCTGTGCAGCGCCCCCTCGGGGAAACTCGAGGTTTGGTTTTAGTTGTATGGAGCGCTCATCTGAGTGTACCCTGAGAACGAGATATGTGCAGCTCCTATCGGGATTTGTCGGCACATTCGGGCGGTGTTGCTGGATTTGTTTTAACCTGTCGAAGTGTCTTGAAGAACCGAGATACCGAGTCTGATCGGAACGTCTCGGGAGGAGGTCTATTCCTTCGTTGACCGTGAGAGCTTGTCATGGGCTAAGTTGGGACTCCCCTACAGGGATTTGAACTTTCGAAAGTCGTGCCCGCGGTTATGGGCAGATGGGAATTTGTTAATGTCCGGTTGTAGATAACTTGAACCTTAACTTAATTAAAATGAATCAACCGTGTGAGTTACCGTGATGGTCTCTTCTCGGCGGAGTCCGGGAAGTGAACACGGTGTTGGAGTAATGCTTGCCACAGGATGCCCTCTAGTTTTTCGATCGCGCTTTGCCTCCTCTTCTCGCTCTCTTTTGCGAACAGGATAGCCACCATATATGCTAGTCGCTTGCCGCAGCTCCACATATATTACCTTGCCTTACCTATTAAGCTTAAATAGTCTTGATCGCGAGGGTGCGAGATTGTTGAGTCCCTGTGGCTCACAGATTACTTCCAAACCAGATGCAGGGCCTAATGATTCCGCTCCAGGTGACGCGCTCGAGCTCAAGTGGGAGTTCGATGAGGACTCTCAACGATACTACGTGTCTTTCCCTGATGATCAGTAGTGGTGCCCAGTTGGGGGTGATCGGGACCGTGTCGCATGTTGGGTTATCTTTTATTTTGGCGCCATAGTCGGGCCATGAGTGTTTGAATGATGTAATGCTATTTTATGTACTTTGATTGACGTGGCAAGTGTAAGCCAACTATGTATCTCCCCTTTATTATTTATATTACATGGGATGTTGTGATGATTGCCTAACTTGCGACATTGCTTTCAATGCGGTTATGCCTCTAAGTCGTGCCTCGACACGTGGGAGATATAGCCGCATCGAGGGCGTTACAGCGCGCTACCCCCGCGGGCTTCCCTCTCTCTCGCTTAGGCCCATGTAGGCCCAACACTTCCCCGGGGGGTTTCGGTAACCCCTTGGTACTCCGGAAAAATACCCGAATCACTCGGAACCATCCGATGCCCGAATACTACCTTCCAATATATGAATCTTTACCTCTCGACCATTTCGAGACTCCTCATCATGTTCGTGATCTCATCCGGGACTCTGAACAAACTTCGGTCACCAAAACACATAACTCATAATACAAATCGTCATCGAACGTTAAGCGTGCGGATCCTACGGGTTCGAGAACTATGTAGACATGACCGAGACACATCTCCGGTCAATAACCAATAGCGGAACCTGGATGCTCATATTAGTTCCTACATATTCTATGAAGATCTTTATCGATCAAACCGCAATAACAACATACGTTATTCCCTTTGTCATCGGTATGTTACTTGCCCGAGATTCGATCGTCGGTATCATCATACCTAGTTCAATCTCGTTACCGGCAAGTCTCTTTACTCGTTCTATAATGCATAATCCCGTAACTAACTCATTAGTCACATTGCTTGCAAGGCTTATAGTGATGTGCATTACCGAGAGGGCCCAAAGATACCTCTCCGATACTCGGAGTGACAAATCCTAATATCCATCTATGCCAACCCAACAAACACCTTCAGAGACACCTATAGAGCATCTTTATAATCACCCAGTTATGTTGTGACGTTTGATAGCACACAAGGTGTTCCTCCGGTATTCGGGAGTTGCATATTCTCATAGTCAGAGGAATATGTATAAGTCATGAAGAAAGCAATAGCAATAAAACTTAACGATCATTATGCTAAGCTAACAGATGGGTCTTGTCCATCACATCATTCTCTAATGATGTGATCCAGTTCATCAAATGACAACACATGTCTATGGTCAGGAAACTTAACCATCTTTGATTAACGAGCTAGTCTAGTAGAGGCATACTAGGGACACTCTATTTTGTCTATGTATTCACACATGTACTAAGTCTCCGGTTAATACAATTCTAGCATGAATAATAAACATTTATCATGATATAAGGAAATATAAATAACAACTTTATTATTGCCTCTAGGGCATATTTCCTTCAACCACGGCGTAATGGTGTGTTCGAACGTCGTAACCGTACTTTATTAGTTAAGGTGCGATCTATGATGTCTCCTACCGATTTACCACTATCGTTTTGGGGTTATGCATTAGAGACAGCTGCATTCACGTTAAATAGGGTACCGTATAAATTCGTTGAGGCGACACCGTATGAACTATGGTTTGGCAAGAAACCTAAGTTGTCGTTTCTTAAAGTTTGGGGTTGTGACACTTATGTCAAAAGGCTTGAGCCTAATAAGCTCGAACCCAAATCAGAGAAGTGCGTCTTCATAGGATACCCTATGGAAACAATTGGGTACACCTTCTACCATAGATCCAAAGGCAAGATCTTTGTTGCCAAGAATGGATCCTTTCTAGAGAAGGGGTTTCTCTCGAAAGGAGTGGGAGGAAAGTAGAACTTGATGAGGTAATTGTACCTTCTCTCGAATTGGAAAGTAGTACATGAGAGAAATCTGTTCCCGTGATGCCTATACTGACTAGAGAGGAAGCTAATGATGATGATCATGAAACTTCAGATCAAGTTACTACTGGACCTCGTAGGTCAAACATAGCACGTTCCGCACCAGAGTGGTACGGTAATCCTGTCCTGGAAGTCATGTTACTAGACCATGGCGAACCTACAAACTATGAAGAAGCTATGATAAGCCCAGATTCCAACGGATGGCTTGAGGCCATGAAATCTGAGATAGGATCCATGTATGAGAACAAAGTGTGGACTTTGGTGGACTTGCCCGGTGATCGGCAAGCCATGGAGAATAAATGGATTTTCAAGAAGAAGACTGACGTTGATGGTAATGTTACTATCTATAAAGCACGATTTGTCGCAAAAGCTTTTCAAAAAGTTCAAGGGGTTGACTATGATGAGACTTTCTCACCGTAGCGATGCTTAAGTCCGCCCAAATCATTTTATCAATTGCTGCATTTTATAATTATGAAATTTAGCAAATGGATGTCAAAACTGCGTTCCTTAATGGAATTCTTAAATAAGAGTTGTATATGATGCAACCAGAAGGTTTTGTCGATCCTAAAGGTGCTAATAAAGTGTGCAAGCTCCAGCGATCCATCTATGGACTGGTGCAAGCATCTCAGAGTTGGAATACATGCTTTGATGAGGTGATCAAAGCATATGGTTTTATACAGACTTATGATGAAGCCTGCATTTACAAGAAAGTGGGTGGGAGCTCTGTAGCATTTTTGATATTATATGTGGATGACATATTACTGATTGGAAATGATATAGAATTTCTGGATAGCACAAAAGGATACTTGAATAAGAATTTTTCAATGAAAGACCTCAGTGAAGCTGCTTATAGATCAGGCATCAAGATCTATAGAGATAGATCAAGACGCTTGATAAGATTTTCAATGAGTACATACCTTGACAAGATTTTGAAGGAGTTCAAAATGGATCAGTCAAAGAAGGAGTTCTAGCCTGTATTGTAAAGTGTAAAGTTGAGTAAGACTCAAAACCCGACCACGGCAGGAGATAGGGAGAGAATGAAAGTAATTCCCTATGCCTCAGCCATAGGCTCTATAAAGTATGCCATGCTGTGTACCAGGCCTATTATGTACCTTGCCAATGAGTTTGGCAAGGGGTACAATGGTGATCCAGGAGTAGATCACTGTAGTGGTCAAGATTATCCTTAGTTACCTAAGAGGACCAAGGAAATGTTTCTCCGTTATGGGGGTGATAAAGAGTTCGTCGTAAATAGTTATGTCGATGCAAGATTTGACACCGATTCGGATAACTCAGAGTCTCATTTTGGATACATAATGGAAGTGGGAGCAATTAGCTATAGTAGCTCCATGCAGAGCATTGTAGACATAGAAATTTGCAAAATACATACAGATCTGAATATGACAGACCCATTGACTAAACTTATCTCACAAGCAAAACATGATCACACCTTAGTGCTCTTTGGGTGTTAATCACATGGCGATGTGAACTAGATTATTGACTCTAGTTAACTCTTTGGGTGTTGGTCACATTGCGATGTGGACTATGGGTGTTAATCACATGATGATGTGAACTAGATTATTGACTCTAGTGCAAGTGGGAGACTGAAGAAAATATGCCCTAAAGGCAATAATAAAGTTGTTATTTTATATTTCCTTATTCATGATAAAGGTTTATTATTCATGCTAGAATTTTATTGATCGGAAACCTAGATACATGTGTGAATACATAAACAAATACCGTGTCCCTAGTAAGCCTCTACTAGACTAGCTTGTTGATCAAAGATGGTTAAGGTTTCCTAACCATAGACATATGTTGTCATTTCATAACGGGATCACGTCATTAGGAGAATGATGCGATGGACAAGACCCATCTGTTACCTTAGCATATTGATCATTCAGTTTATTGCTATTGCTTTCTTCATGTCAAATGCATATTCCTTCGACTATGCGATTCTGCAACTCTCGGATACCGGAGGAATGCCTTGTGTGCTATCAAACATCACAACGCAACTGGGTGATCATAAAGATGCTCTACAGGTATCTCCGAAGGTGTTTGTTGGGTTGGCATAGATAGAGATTAGGATTTGTCACTTCGAGTATCGGAGAGGTATATTTGGGCCCTCTAGGTAATACACATCATAAGATTGCAAGCAAATGACTAAGGAGTTGGTCACTAGGTGATGTATTAGGGAACGAGTAAAGAGACTTGCTGGTAACAAGATTGAACTAGGTATGAAGATACCGACGATCGAATCTCGGGCAAGTAACATACCGATGGACAAAGGGAATTACGTATGTTGTCATAATAGTTCGGCCGATAAAGATCTTTGTAGAATATCTAGGAGCCAATATGGGCATCTAGGTTCCGCTATTGGTTATTGACTAGAGAGGTGTCTCGGTCATGTCTACATTCTCGAACCTGTAGGGTTCGCACGCTTAACATTCATTGACGATATAGTGTTATGTGATTTTGGTGACCGAATGTTGTTCGGGGTCCTGAATGAGATCACGGACATGACGAGGAGTCTCGAAATGGTCAAGAGGTAAAGATTGATATATAGGACGACGGTATTCGAACACCGGAAGTGTTCCGGAGGGTATCCGGTACTTATCGGGTCACCGGAAGGGGTTTCGGGCACCCCCGGCAAAAGATATGGGCCTTATGGGCCAAGAGGGGAAAGGCACTAGCTACAAGGGGCTGGTGCGCCCCCCCATATGGGCCGGCCTAGGAGGAGAAGGAAAGAGGGGAAGGGAAAGGAAATAGTGGAAAAGGATTCCCCCTTCCTTCCCTCTCCTCCCTCTTTCGTTTCCCCTCCGACAAATATGGAAAGGGGGCGCGGCCAAGGGCAGGAGCCCAAGTAGGATTCGAACCTACTTGGGGCGCCCCTTAGCCTCTCCCCTCTCCCTCCCACCTATATATATGAAGAGGGGAGGCGCCTATCACACCTTAGACAATTGCCTAGCTGTGTGCGACGCCCCCACCACCGTTTCACCCCCGGTCATATTTTCGTAGTGCTTAGGCGAAGCCCTGCGGAGATCACTTCACTATCACCATCACCACGCCGTCGTGCTGATGAAACTCATCTACTACCTCGACGTCTTGCGGGATCAAGAAGGCGAGGGACGTCACCGAGCTGAACGTGTGCAGAACTTGGAGGTGTCGTGCGTTCGGTATTGATCGGTTGAAGCACGAAGAAGTTTGACTACATCAACCGCGTTGTGAAACGCTTCTGCTTAAGGTCTATGAGGGTACGTAGACACACTCTCTCCCTCGTTGCTATGCATCTTCTTGGATAGATCATTGCGTGTGCATAGAAATATTTTTTGTTTTCCATGCAACGCTTCCCAACAATAAGTGCCTTCATGTACCCACTAATAGAGTCTACATCTCCCGTGATGTCATCTTTGATGAGAACTCCTTTACATTTTCTAATCTTTCGACAACATCCAACATACCACAGTCCTTGCGTCCAACAAAATTTTCCTCTGACCAATTCGAAGATGTTGCCTACTCGCTTGTTTTGTTGTTTAATCATGGTGCAGGTACTGGTCGCGGTGCTCGACTCGAGCTGCTGGATGATACACACTCTCCATGCAATCCTACGGATGATATGCATGCAAATACACGTAGTCCCATCCATGCATATGGGACAAACGTGCTGCCTCCATTGCATGCATCGCCCCCGCCTGGGACGACTCAGCGTGGTGCGACCCTGCCTGGGCCACCTAGTGCGCCCCCGCATGGGTCACCAGACATGCCCACAACGCGATTCCTTAGGACACCCACGACGGTCATGGTCAGGTCGCCCCCGCCCTGGCCGCCTGGACTGCCCAGTACCCCTACGCTTGGGCTGCCTAGTACACCTCCGTCTGGGCCGCGAGGCATGCCCACGACGCATGTGGTCAGGTCGTCCACGACATATGCGGTCGGGTCACCAGTTAAGCCGCCCTCACCAGGGCCCCCGTCTGCTCATATGCCTGCGTCATCACCATCTCCTATACGCGCGCTACCACCACCACCTGTTCCAGCTCTTGTGGTTCTGAGACGACCTCACACTCGCAGTCATAGTGGTATTGTATGTCCCAAAGAGCGTACAGATGGCACGGTTGCCTGGCTTGCAGCATGCATGGCTCATGCAGTCTCTGGTCCAACGTCTGAACCCTGTCATTATCAAGCTGCTATGAGTATTTCACACTGGCGGACTGCTATGGAACATGAGTATCATGCTCTTCTTCATAATAAAACATGGCGTCTGGTTCCTCCTCCTCCTGGTGTTAATATTATTGACTCCAAATGGATGTTTAAAGTGAAGAAGCATTCTGATGGCTCCATTGAGCGCTACAAGGCCCGCCTGATTGCTAAAGGTTTCAAACAACGTCACGGTCTTGACTATGAGGATACTTTTAGTGCAGTTTTTAAGCCCACTACCATTCGCCTCTTGTTATCTCTGGCAGTTACTCGTGGCTGGTATCTCTGACAGTTGGATGTCGAGAATGCTTTTCTTCATGGTGTGTTAGAGGAGGAAGTTTACATGAGGCAGCCACCAAGTTTTGTTGATCCTGATCATCCTCATCACCTTTGTCGCTTGGACAAAGCACTCTATGGTCTGAAGCAGGCTCCCCGTGCTTGGCATACTCGTCTTGCGACCGCTCTACATGCTCATGGTGTTGTTCCATCTAAGGCCGATACATCACTATTTCTTTTCCAACGGTCTGATGTCACCATATATCTTCTGGTTTATGTTGATGACATCATTCTTGTCAGTTCCTCAATGCCTACTGCTGATCGTCTTCTATTAGCTCTTCGTTCTGATTTTGCTATTAAGGACCTTGACAAGCTTCATTATTTTTTGGGTTTGGAGGTTGCTCACACTTCTGATGGACTGTATCTCACTCAGAAGAAGTATTCCTTGGATCTCTTGCGTCGTGCTGGTATGCTCAAGTGAAACCCCTCCTCCACAGCCATGTCTGCTACTGACAAGATTTCTGTTGTTGATGGTGATCTTCTATCTCCAGATGATGCTACCGAGTACCGTAGTCTTTTTGGTGGCCTGCAGTACCTCACTATCACCAGACCAGATATTGCCTCTGTGGTTAATCGTGTTTGCTAGTATCTACATGCACCTCATGATTCACATCGCTTAGCGGTCAAGCGCATTCTTCGTTATGTTCGCCTGACAGCCTCTTATGGATTACATCTTCGGCCTTCTCCCTCTTGCATTCTTTCCACTTCTTCAGATGCAGATTGGGCAGGTAATCCCGATGATCGGCGATCCACGGGGGGATATGCGGTTTCTTTAGGCCCTAATTTGATCGGCTGGAGTGCTCGCAAGCAAGCCACGGTGTCTCGCAGCAGTACAGAGGCTGAGTATAAGGATGTAGCTAATGCAACCGCAAAACTTATTTGGGTACAGTCTTTGCTTCGTGAGTTGCGAGTACCTCAGAGACAACCACCGGTTCTTTGGTGTGATAACATTGGCGCTACATACCTTTCTTCCAATCTGGTATTTCATGCGCGAATGAAACACATCGAAGTTGATTACCACTTTGTCAGAGAACGTGTTGCACAGAAGCTACTTCAGATCAAGTTCATCTTCTCTAAAGATCAACTTGCGGACATCTTCACCAAGCCATTGCCATTACCTTTGTTTGAGGATTGTCGGCACAATCTCAACCCGCGGAGCACGGTTAAGATTGAGGGAGGGTGTTAGAGTTGTAGTTTTATACGTCTTGTGTATACCTTGTTATTATACATGGGACTCTCTTATATATACATGCAAATACCTTGTTATTGTACAGGGCTGAGCTATTTTTTCCTAAATCTCGTAAGGCTAACATGAACTGGTGCATGAGGAGGAAGATGTGACGGAGGACGATGTTGTTAGTTTCGGCCATGGTGTGGAGACATTTGACAAAGAAGCCTGGAAGAACAAAAGGATGGAGTGGACACAAGCAATGTGGGATAACAGAGGCCAGACAAGGATCTGAAGAAGAAGAAGAAGAAGAAGAAGAAGAAGAGCAAGAGCAGTGGCAGAAGTAGAGGAAGAAGCAGTAGTAGCAGCAGAAGAGGAAGATGAAGATGAAGATGAAGAACTACCAGCAGCAGCAGAAGAGGAAGATGGACTTGCATCTAGTTAACATCGACGATGAACTTTCCCCTATTCAGCCATATGGCTCTTTGTAATCTATACTGCCATTTGATAGTAGTTAGGATGAACCGTAATTTGTTTGGTAGCCAGGAGTAAAACTATTCAGATCGCGTGTGGTAAGGTCACCACCGCTGAGAAGTGGTGACAACACCTTATGCAGGTTGTAATCAAACAACGAGTCATATGTGCGCTTAATGTGGTGCAGCCAACCAAACGGCGGGTCAACATTAGTTCCCTCGTGCAGCTAACATATATACAACTAATCAAGCTATGTGCAGATGGTGGTTTATAGTCTGTTTTTCTTAGTCAGGTCTATCTAAAAATCACATGCAATGTGCCAAAATCGATGCGGGCAACCAAACACGCCCTAGATATCTGGGCTGGTCTGGACATTTTTGTTAGCTGTGTTGTGTGGCTGAAAATGCGCGATGGTCTGATTTAAATATGTGCGGCCGACTAAAGTAAACTAATAAAGGAGAAAAAAAGAAAAGAAAAAAAAGAAAAAAAGAAAAGGAGACAAAGAAAAGAAAGTCCAGACATTTTTGTCCGCGTTGGATCCTAAAAATGTCTAGACGGTTCGATTTTGCGGGCGGAAAAACTAAAAGGGGGAAAAGAAAAGAAAAGAAAACCCTCAAAGCCCTAGTACCTTCGTAGACGCAGGCAGTCAGCAGCCGACCAGAAGGCAGCGGACGCAGAGCAAATCCAAACAAGAACACCAGTAGTGCTGCATTCGCAGCGAGCGAGGAAGAGGAAGAGGGTAAGAGAGAGGGATGGCATGCCTGCACGATCACGAGTGTGGGGATCACAACTGCGCCGCCGATTGGTCGCTCTACAATCACATCGACATCCCCAAGGTTTCTTCCCAATCTCTCTCCGTCTCTCTCTCCGTCTCTCTCTGTAAATCAGAATCTTCGCTGTAGCCTACTGTATTACGAGTGCAAAATCTTCTATTACTACTGCAGAAATTCGAGAAACTGTGGCTCTGAATCTTCCCCGTTTTTTCCACAACCTGCAGGTGGTGGCTCTGAACGAATCTGTGGCCGGGAGCGTCAAATCGGTCTTCAAGTCGTGGGACCAGCGCCTCGAGACTTCCGGGGTATGTACCGAGATCCTTGAATTAGACATAACCCATCTTCTTATGAGTGTCAGTGCTTATTTTCTGCCAAATATGCCAGGAGTTAGACGTTTCTAGATAACCTGTCACTGATATAGAAAAGTTTCAGTATCGATTGCTGTGTCCCTATGTGGATTATACTCGTCTCCTTTGGTATTACATTAGAACGAATAGAAAATTAGCAGCTTTCTGTGCATCCAGTAGGTACTATTTGTCCTTATAAAACTATCACTGGGTACTTTTTTTTATCATGCCACTAATGTCATTACTGTCATGATTACTGAGGGCTACAATTTATTTTTCACAAGTACTAGTAAAGATGTCTATAAAGCATAATCCTAGCGCATAGTAGGAAAAGGGAAATTGCCAGGACGTCTGAAATATTAAACGGGAGAAACAGTAGGCCAGCAGGTTTGGTATGCATTATGCAGACATTTTGAGCTCTATGTTTTATTACCCTTTATCCTCCATGTTACGCAAAATTGCCATTCTTCTGCATGCGAATTTGGATATTACTTATGTTTGTTGTATCAGCTTATCAGTCTTGACCCTAAATCCTGTAAGGTACAATGAATCAAGATCAGAATATTGATGCTGTAGCTTACAGCGTTTATTCAGTGACAAGTGATATTTTCACTCATAACCTGTTACTTAAGTTTCTTTTCATACCTGTTACCTGCACTCTTATGAACATTCTTGCTGCACCAGGGTTTTCTGGAGAGCAATGAGGGTGACCCCGAGTTACTTGTTTTCATCCCGTAAGTAGCTTACATCACTTAATGATAATTGGATATATATCTGTGTCTTGGCTTCTTTCTTTTCCATCCCCTTCTGCTGTATAAACTTGTTATCTCCGCTGAGGAATTAACAGAAACGGTGGTAGCCCGGTTCGAAAAAAAGATATATGTGTGTGCCTGCCCCACTCGGTTTCTTAAATTAATTACATCATTGCTTCACTTGCCTTAAACCCACACAAGCTGAATATTTTATGCCTTCAAATGCAGAATTGACAGCTTTAGTGTCTAGGACACAGAATTTGTGGTGTTATAGTTATGGAAGGCATTAGGTGGATTCTTTTAGTTCGGTCATTTCATAATTTTTAAATATTAATCATTTGGTCATGAAGTTGTGCTTAATTTTTCTAGGCTAGTGCTTGTGGACGAAGGGGAGCCTTGGCGCAGCGGTAAAGCTGTTGCTTTGTGACCATGAGGTCACGGGTTCGAGTCCTGGAAACAGTCTCTTGCGGAAATGTAGGGAAAGGCTGCGTACAATAGACCCAAAGTGGTCGGACCCTCCCCCGGACCCTGCGCAAGCGGGAGCTACGTGCACTGGGCTGCCCTTTTTTTAGTGCTTGTGGACGTGCACTGATTAACTGTCACAAGTTGAACTATTTTATGCCTTCAAATGCAGAATCGACAGCTTTAGTGTCTACAGAAATTTGTTGTATGGAGAGTCAAGAAGTTCTCATCGAAACATCAAGAAATTGTGCTGTTACAGTTATGGAAGGCATTAGATGGATACTTTTAGTTCATTCATTTCATAATTTTAAAATTTGAATCATTTGGTTGTGCTTAATTGTTCTAGGGTAGTGCTTGTGGACGTGTATTGATTTATACATGTTGTCTTCTCCCTGGACATATATATATATATATATATATATATATATATATATATATATATATATATGATTATTATGTCTTTGCCACCTGGGGGCATTGTCACCCTTTTGGCTTCTGTCTGATCTGCCTTTGAGATCCGTGTAGCATCTTTCAGGTCTGTCATTGATTAGACCTCCATTTGTCTAATAGCACTGAGACGAGTTCATTAGTAGTAAGTAGTAACCAGATTAAACGATGATATTGTGTATACACATGGATCTATTTTTGAGGAATCTTTTTTGAGTTCATGGAGAACTTCTTTTAGGTAATAAAAGTCTTAATCACAAACCAATTTTTTTGTACTATTATAGAAAGTTAGTAAGTTATTGTATTTTTTACACTATTAGGGAATCTTTTTGGTCAAGTATTCATCATCTCACATTTTGATACCCCTAGTCTGACACATACTCTTCTAGAACCGTATTAGTGTGATCATTATCATGCTTCATTAATTGAATCCTGGCGAAGGAATGATGATAGCATTTGCACAAATCACGAGGCATGCATTGAACGGAGATAACATGGGGTGACACTGCCACCCAGAGGGGTGACATAGTCACCGGGTGTTAAAAAATCCACACTAATATATACATACATACATACATACATACATACATATATATATATATAATATATATATATATATATATATATATAACTTTGTTTGCTGGTTTGGTGCCAAGCAATCATTCATTACAACTGATTTATGTGGAACACATTTGTGCACTTTTAGTCGTTTAGGCAAGTCCTTTTTTGCACACCCTTCCATAAATTATTTCAATTATCCTGAAGGAGTCAGAAGCAACATGGAGAAATAGAAAGAGGCCAAGAAGAAAGCAATCATTCATTACAACTGATTTCTGTGGAACACATTTGTGCACTTTTAGTCATTTAGGCAAGTCCTTAGCTGTGAGTGAAGCAAGGGGTCGGGGCCTATGATGAGCTTTGTTAGTGACTAGACACGGGAAGGAGAAAGGGGCATTTACAACATGGCGGAAGTCCGCCAGAGGAAGACAAGGGATCTCAACCAAGTTAAATGCATAAAGGACGAGGCAAAATGACTCCTAGTGGAAGATGAGGTCAAGAATAAAGGAGTCGTTCAAAGTCATACTAATTACCGAGGAATTAAGCTTATGAGTCATACTATGAAGCTTTATGAGAGGGTGATTGAGCATTGCTTGAGAAGAGAGACGAACGTCACAAAAAATTAATTTGGTTTATGCCCGGGAGACCGACAATAGAGGTGATTTTCTTGCTACGTCAGCTTATTTAAAGATATAGGGAGCATAAGAAGGATGTACACATGGTTTTCATCGACTTGGAGAAGGCATATGACAAGATACCGAGGATGGTCATGTGGTGGTTGCTAGAGAAACATTAAGTCCCAACAAATTACATTACCCTCATCAAGTATGTGTACGGTAAGTTGTGACAAATGTGCGAGCAGGTGATAGTGAGAACAACACCTCCCAATTGCCATAGGACTACATCAAGGGTCAGCCTTGAGCCCATACATCTTGGCCTTAGTGATGGACGAGGTCAGAAACAATATACAAGGAGATATCCCTCGAGTTCTGTTTGGATGTAGACATTCAAGGCCTCCAAATTGCATTGGCTCCAATATTAAATCTGCATGACATTTTTTTTTGCGATTCAAATCTGCATGACATTGATATCGACATTCAACCCGAATTCTGGTGTTTGGATGGTGAAAATATTGAATTGCACATTGTTGTACACATCACTGGCATTTCATCTTTTTCTCTTTCTCTCCAGCATTGTAACACCCACGATGCGGCTATATCTCTCACGTGTCGGAGCATGACTTAGAGGCATAACCGCATGGTAGGCATGTCGTAAGAGGGGTAATCTTTACACAACCCATGTACTGAATAAGAAAGAGATAAAGAGTTGGCTTACAATCGCCACTTTACACAATACATAAAAATAGCATTACATCATCCAGAATACAATCAAGGTCTGACTACGGAACCAAATAAAGAAAGACAACCCCTAATGCAAAAGATCCCCGATCGCCCCGACTGGGCTCCACTACTGATCAATTGGAACGAAACAACACAACGAACACGATCTTCATCGAACTCCCACTTGAGCTCAGCTGCGTCATCTGCACTGGTATCAACGGCACCTGCAACTGGTGTTGGAAGTAATCTGTGAGTCACGGGGACTCAGCAATCTCACACCCTCGCGATCAAGACTATTTAAGCTTATGGGTAGGGAAAAGGTAGTGAGGTGGAGCTGCAGCAAGCACTAGCAAATATGGTGGCTAACTTACGCAAATGAGAGCGAGAAGAGAAGTAAAGCACGGTCGTGAACTATAAGTGATCAAGAAGTGATCCTGAAACTACTTACGTTCAAGCATAACACGAGACCGTGTTCACTTCCCGGACTCCGCCGAGAACAGACCATCACGGCTACACACGCGGTTGATGCATTTTAATTAAGTTAAGTGTCAAGTTTTCTACAATCGGACATTAACAAATTCTCATCTGCCCATAACCGTGGGCACGACTTTTGAAAGTTCAAAACCCTGCAGGGGTGTCCCAACTTAGCCCATCACAAGCTCTCACGGTTAACGAAGGATATTCCTTCTCCCAGGAAGACCCGATCAGACTCGGAATTCCGGTTACAAAACATTTCGACAATGGTAAAACAAGACCAGTAAGACCGCCCGATGCGCCGACATCCTGATAGGAGCTGCACATATCTCGTTCTCAGGGCAACACCGGATGAACACTACGTACAGCTAAAACCAACCCTCAAGTTTCCCCGAGGTGGCGCTGCAAGTGGCTCTGTTTCGGACCAACACTTAGACAAGCACTGGCCCCCGGGGGGGAGGGGTTAAAATAAAGATGACCCTTGAGTCTGCAGAACCCAAGGGAAGGTGATAGGTTGTTAGTGCAAATGTAAAACCAAGGTTGGGCCTTGCTGGAGGAGTTTTATTCAAGACGAACTGTCAAGGGGTTCCCATTATAACCCAACCGCGTAAGGAACGCAAAATCAAGAAACATAACACCGGTATGACGGAAACTAGGGCGGCAAGAGTGGAACAAAACACCAGGCATAAGGCCGAGCCTTCCACCCTTTACCAAGTATATAGATGCATTAATTAAACAAGGTATATTGTGATATCCCAACAAATGTCTATGTTCCAACATGGAACAAACTTCATCTTCACCTGCAACTAGCAACGCTATAAGAGGGGCTGAGCAAAGCGGTAACATAGCCAAACAACGGTTTGCTAGGAAAGGTGGGTTAGAGGCTTGACATGGCAATATGGGAGGTATGATATAGCAAGTGGTAGGTATCGCGGCATAGCAATAGAGCGAGCAACTAGCAAGCAAAGATAGAAGTGATTTCGAGGGTATGATCATCTTGCCTGAGATCCGCAAGGAAGAAGAACGAGTCCATGAAGAAGACAAACGGACGTAGTCAAACGGATCCTCACAAACGCGACGTTATCGGAACTAACCCGAAAAAGCAACACCGAAAAGAAGCAAACAACATAGTAAACAACCATCACATAAACATGGCATGATGCACAACCAAGCATGATGCATGTCCGGTTTAATTATGCATGGCATGGCAAAGTGCACAAACAAAACTATAAGTTAAGTGGAGCCCAATATGCAACGAGTTGCATATTGACGGAGCACCACATCAATTATTTAGTTCACTCCCGGTTAGGTACTCAATAATATTAAATGTTGGTTAACATGACAAGAGGTGAAGCATATGAAAAACTACCTATCCAGACAATTTAAATGGGGCCGGAAACATCAACCAACAATTCCAGTAAATCCCCATATGCATTAGCAATTTAAAGCAACAACAATTTAAACATATTAAATGTTATTATCATGATGTGGATGACATGTGCAAATTTTATAAAAATGTTGACATGAGCATATTATGAAGCATTTGTCATCGTGGCGGAAACGAAAAGGGGTGCCACGGTCACGACAACGGAAATGGTGCCACGGCAACATTCCGGTTCCGGTAATTCGATTGAGATACCGATGCAAAGGATAAGTGTGCGGTTGCGTGCAAAAGATGGTGGGGTGCTCCCGGATATCGGGTGTCCCATGAGTCGATGGCATGGAAGCGAGAGACACTACGGACACGGTGCAAACGCGAGCATCTCAAACATCGCAAGCATTCGTTCACGGACGTCGTCTCGGGGTTATACCTTCGAAGCGTGCAAACGAGACGGTTCGGGTTCGGTGCAAAGTAGAGGAAGTAGACGTTCACGGCCGTCGTGGAAGTAGAGCGGTTCACGTTTCGTTCTCGGAGAGGTACTTAATGAATCCAATGTCTTCGGGGCGACGGTAGTTGTACACGGTTCACAGTCGTTCATAGTCATGGCGAGGAACTTGACGAAACCCAAGGTGACGGTAGTTGTACACGGTCCACGAGTCGTCGATCGTTCGGGGTCCGACTTGCGGGTCTTGTTGACATGAAGGGGTACTTGGCGTTTTTGTGTAGCCGAACTTGAGGGGCACCGACATCGTGGTACTTGGCGTCCATGGGTACTTGACAAAGACGAAACGGAACGCAACGGTTGTAGTGGTACATGGTGTCCAGGGGCTTCGCGGGTCATTCTGTACTTTGGCGTTCGGAGCGGTGGTCGTTCGTGTGTCGTAAGTCGTGGTACTTGCCGAACTTGGTGAATCCAAGTGTCTCGGTGGCGGCCATGGTACTCCCTGATTTGGAGGGTCTTGACAACGACAACAGGGCCAGCGGTGGTGCACGACGGCAGCGAGAGCTTCAGTGGCATGCAGCGCACTACGGCGATGCTCGGGGTCCATGGAGGGGCACAGAGGCAAGCAGGCAACGAGGCAGGGGCGACGTAGGAGGAAGCAGGGGTGCCAGACGCGCGTGGAGAGGCTCGAGGTCGAGCTCCTGGCGCTGGACAAAGACAGCGCGAATGGAAGAGGAGCCCCGCAGGGGAGCTAACGGAGGGGGAGCAGAGGAGGTCGCAGCGGCGGCCTGGACTCGGGCAGGAGCGGCAGAGCGGAGCAGAGCAGTAGCGCTCATGCTTAGTGGCGGGGCAGCGACTTCGCGGCGTAGACGGAAGCAGAGGGCGACGTGAGACAGGGGCGTCGGAGTTGGCCTCCAGTGGCGGCTCGGGAGGCCCGGCGCGGCGGAGGGAACGGCCACGGCGGGCGCTGGTTGTCGGCAGGGGCTGCAGGAAGCAGTCGGCGGCCATGACACTCGAGAAGGCGCGGGGAGGAGAAGGGAGGAGGCTGCTGAGGGCGACTGGTGCAAGGGAGAGGGCGAGAGGAGGGCGCTGGGAGGAAGAGAGATGGGAATCGGGTGCGGGGCACTGCTCCCTCTCTCTGGCGATGCGTGAAGGTGCGCGAGGCGGCGGGAGGAGGAACGAGGAGGAGGGGTCGAGGGGAGATGAGGATCGGGCCAAATCACGCTAGGGTTAGAAAGGGATGGGCCTCAAGGGGTTTGGTGGGCCGGCCTGGCCTAGTGGCATGCGGTTGCTGGGCTTCTTCTCTCCCTCTCTACTCTGATTTTTCTCTTTTCTATTTATCGCATAAACATAAATAGAAAGAAAGTACAGAGGGTTTGGAATGGATGTGAGGAGAGAGGGACATATTTCTGGAAACCAAGAAATATGCCCGATTTAATAAAAGTGGTTTGGGAATTTTTAAGGACAGAAAAATAATTCAAGTTTGAATTAAAATTCAAACTTGAACCATTTTTGAACCCAACCAAAACAACTCCAAATGATCTGAAATTTGACAGAGAGGGTTTAGGCATGGTGAACTAGCATCAGGAAAAGAAAGAACATTTCTCGAGGAGGGGAAAAGGTCACTTGCCAAAATGAAAGAAAGAAGAAGGAATGAGGAGGTGATGATGCATGATCATACATGGAGCATCCAACAATGTGACATGCATGAATATGACAATGCACATGATGATTATGAGAACGCAAAAAAATACAAGAGGCACAAATGCACATGACAATGATGGGCATGGCAATGCAATATAACCAAATGATGAACATGATGCAAGAAGCAAAATATGACAATGACACTCATCCGATCATGGCAACAAACAGTTCAGACACACAACGACAACGAGATAAAAGGAAGGCATCTGAAGCTCCGGTCTTGGGGCGTCACAAGCATGCTCTCTCCATGCAAATTTAGAGCATGATTGGTTTGATGCCAAAAATTGGCATGACAACATTTGGCAAATGCCAAAATATTGGCTAGTGCTTGGTTAGTTACCAATTTCACTTGCCAACCTCACAAGAGTTGCCAATTTTTGGCTACTTTTGATATTGCCAATTGTTGGCTTGCCAAGTATTGGCAGTGCCAAATGTTGGCATGAAACCAATTAGCCTTTTAACTTCCGTTTCCCTGCCGGAATCGACCCCCATGACGGCCTGCACAGCCCCATGCGCCACAAGCACGAACATGAGGAGTGGTGCGGCAAGCGCGCCCCCCGCGAGCGTGGTGAGGATGGGCAGCACAACCACGATCCGCTCCACGCGCACATGTGAATGGGGTGGGAGGGGGCTGCCGCCGTGGTCCTCTAGCCAGTCTCGGCTCGTGGAGGGCTCGCAGACAGGCAGGGGCAGCCATGGGGGGAAGCGGCATCCGTCACCATGGGAGGCAACAAACAGCTGCTGCTGAGGGGATTGAAAGCATGAGCGATAGGTGGTTGGGCGCACGCGCGCCGCGTCTGAGATATGGGATGATTGTCTTCCCGCTTCGTGCTGCTGTCCCTCTCCTACGCGTGGCATTTTTCTTTTTCCAGGACCGCTCCTCAAAGGGGTAAGTGGAGACTAGGGGTGAGCGCTGTCGAACTTGCCACAAAGTCAGTGGGTGAAGTTCCGAATTCGGGCAAAGTGATGTGACATCCTAGTTTAATAGGATTGATAGTACGACCCATACCAATAAGGTGCATCTTCTTTTTTGGAAGCTCATCTCAAAAGAACCGCTTGGTTAAGCGTGCTTGGCTTGGAGCAGTTTGGGGATGTGTGAACGACCAGGAAGTTTCTCAGGGTGCGCACGAGTGAGGACAGTGTGCCGGAAAGACTTGTGTTGGTTTGTGGGTCAGTCTAGAGCCTATAGGATAGCTAGGAGTAACTACTGCCAGTGCGGGAGTGGCTGGTGTGTTACAAGTGAGGCGGGTGGGGACAGCGGGCTGTTCAATATCACGCTTCAATTCCAAGTCTTTCCGAGTCTGAATACTGTTCCAAACAACAAAATTCGGGCTGCCCAAATGCCAATGTTTAATTCTGGGCCTCATTGCCAATATCCAAACAGTGCCTTGGTGTGTGGTCTTTGCTGATGATGTGGTCCTAGTTGACGAAAGTAGGTTGGGTGTCAATAGGACATTAGAGTTGTGGCGACAAACTTCAGAGTCCAAGGGGTTTAGGCTTAGTAGGACCAAGACCGAGTACATGACTTGTGATTTTAGTGCTGTTAGGTGCGAGGAGGGAGAAGGGAGAAGTTAGTTTCGAGGGACATATAGTGCCGAAGAGGGACACCGTTCTATACTTGGGAGTTGGGATCAATGCTCCAAAGCAATGGTGGTATTGATGAGGATGTTAGCCACTGAATCAAAGCGGAGCGGATGAAGTGGTGGGAAGCATCTGACATCCTCTGTGACAAGAAGGTCCCACATAAGCTAAAGGGTAAGTTCTATAGGACTGCAATCAGACCTGCAATGCTATATGGAGCAGAGTGTTGGCCTACTAAGAGGCAACACATCTAAGAAATGAGTGCCACTGAGATGCGCTTGCTAAGGTGGATGGGTGGCCATACAATAAAGGACCAAATTAGGAATGAGGGAATACGAGATGAGGTAGGGACCTATTGAAGAGAAGCTTGTCCAACACCGGCCAAGGTGGTTTGGACATATCCAACGGAGCCTTCAGAAGCACCAGTAAATAGTGGTATTCTTAAGAGTAGCCAAAATACTAGGAGAGGTAGGGGGCGACCAAATTTCACATGGGAGAAAGGCAGTAAAAAGAGACTTGAGGATTGGAATGTACCTAGGGATTTGGCTCTTGACAAGACTGCATGGAAATCAGCAAACCATATACCAGAATCTCGATTTATTTTGTTTACTTGTACTTCCTCTCTTCTCTTTTGGGTTCTCACAGTTTTCTGTTAGGTTTCATCACTAGCCTACCCCAATTTGCTTTGTTTGTGTATCCTGAGTCGGAATGCTTCATCAAGGGTTGTATGTAGACAAAGCAAGTTATCCGTGTTTTATTCTGTACTTCTGCCTCTGTCTTTATTTGCAATGAGTTCACGATCCATATATATTACATTTGGTTTGTGTTACTTTATACTCGACTATACTGGGATATATCATTTTTATGCTTGTGTTAATAGCTAAGACATGCTTATTCTCTCGTTTCTGCTTGCAATTCCTATCAGCAATCGTTAACATGTTTCATTTGTTCCTTTTTCTTGTAGATTTACCTCAGATGTGAAGATCAAGAGCATCGCTGTTGTTGGTGGTGCTGATGGAACAAGTCCTTCAAGAATGAGAGCGTAAGTTTTAGAATTCTGGCTTCTCTCTTTCATGACTTGCCCAGTGTTTTCTTCTTGAACCATAATAGCATGAAATTTATAAAGAATGTCGACTTGTCACAGATTTATCAATAGAGAAGGTATTGACTTTTCTGATGCTCAAAACATGCAGCCTGTGCAGGTATGTTTTTAGTTTGTTTATTTTCTTATCCATCCACAAGAAGAAACTCCAGCTGTAATTTGAGATTGTTTGTGCCAGGAATGGGAACTGGCAGAGAATTTGCAGGGAGTTCTTGAGTATCAAACCAGGTAATTTTAGTAGTTACTTGTTCTGCTTGTGCTACTTAATACATGTTCATTTATATTGCAATATTTAAGTTAGAAGAGAAGTCCATATTTCAACCCTGAATTGTCACCAAAGTCTAAGAAACAACCTGAACTTCAAAACCGTCTACTTTACAACCCCAAACTCTCAAAATTGGACAAATATCAACCCTCCTCTCCTCAAACCAGTTTTCGTGGCTGTTTTGGCCGGTTTTGAAGAGTTGACCGCCTAGTCAGCAACCAACTCAGCCGCCACGTCAACCAGGCATCTAAACCTAGTCTCTCTTTGTTCAGTCTCTCACCCTGAGCAGCGTCTCTCACACAGCCCAGCCGCCGCCACTTGGGACGCCAGCATCCCGACCCGCCGCCGCTTCTCCCTCCACCCGACCAGATGCTTGTCACCCGCTGCCCATTCTCTCCCAGCTCGCAATAGCAGTTGACCTGACGCCGCCAGGCCCGAAGGGCCATATACCCCTGCGCCGCCGGTGAGTGGAGGGCGGCGGCGCGGAACCACAGCCGGCCATCTAGACCCAGCAGCCCTTCGCCCTTCACCTATGTCGTGCTCAGCAGGCTCACGAGCATCGGACTGGGTGCGGTGGACGAGCACGGTGAGCACCAAGCGAATTGCAACGGCGCGCACACTTGGCATGATGAGCCCACGGCCGGTAGAGGAAGCTAAGAGGACGGGACTGGAGCATGGCGAGGCGCATGTCGCTGCTGGGGCTGAAGGCATCGCCGCCTCGGGGGAGGGCCAGGGACAGAGTTACTTTAGGGCAAAACTGGGCCTTGGCCCGCCCAGGGCAGCAGAAAACAGTGAAGGCTGGGAGTAAAAGTGGCCCTTAAAGAAGAAGTATTGTGTATAATTCCTTAGTCTGGCCCGTCCTGTCCCACCCAGCCCTTTTGATGTTGCTCGGCCACTGGGGAGGGCACATGGCGCTCTCGGAGAGGAAACACGCCGGCTCCGGCTGCCGTTGATAGAGGGGAAGAGGTGGGTGCAGGGCTCCATGGATTCAGCCGCTAGCGCATTGGTGGCCAGCAGGAGAGGGGAGTCCAGGGCAGGAGCCCGTGCTCGTTGGTGGACACTAGGAGAGGGGGAGCTCCGATCCATGCCCGGGGGTGGCGGCATCAGGCCGCAGGGTCGGGGTGGGGGAGCAGGGCCCAGCTCGTGTGAGGGCAGAGTGGCGGCACTGCCGTTCGCCGGCCACCAGAGAGGGTGGTGACGGGTCGGGGTCACGTACGTGGCGGCAGCAAGCTTGGTGAGCCCGATGCGGCTCGGAATGGGAAGAGAGACAGGGCTGGGCATGGGGCTCGCTGATGTGGCAGCTGACTAGGCGGGTGAACCGGTCAAAACCGGCTTTGTCTTTGAAAACCGGTTCAAGGTTGAATCTTGCATGGTTTTGATAATTCAGGGTTTTGATAAGTTTCAAAGCTCATGGTTGATTCTTAGACAAATGGGCTAGTTCAGGGTTGAAATATGGACGACTTCTCTCTTTGAGTTATATTGTAATAGTATAATATAGATAGTAGTGAGTAAAGATATTCAAATTTAGCCTCTCAAATGTAAGCTTCAAATATATGTAGATGATATGCTCCATTAGATAAGATGCCTTTTACTGTTGTATAAGTTGGAGAATACCATCATATGATGTGAGGATGGCGTGTGAGGCCTCCAACACATCACACATGCCTGTGACAATTCGGCAATCTTTGCGATTCTTCGGAGAAGAAATATAGGGGGATTGTAACCATAACACCCCCCCCCCTCTCTTTTCAATACAATGAAACGCAAGCTCTTTTGTGTTTTCTTGAAAAAAAAAGAAATATTGCCTACAGCACATCTCTACTGCTCGGCTAAACTTCATTAGATACATATGCTCAGTGTTGTATGAGTCAACAGTAGTCATTTTGTGAATAGGGTATTAGATTTAAGTATTAGGTCACTTCTGTTTTCATGTGTTTACTGAGTTGCTTCTAATTACCAAGTTTTAAATCCTGTTATAGTTTGTACTTGGAGTAGCTTGTATTGTTAGCTCTCTTTAACTTTTTCCTCTCTTGGCCTTTTGTGTCTTGCTGTTATTGTCAGGTATTCAAGGTTCCAAGGTGTGGCCAACTTAACTCTGCATTTTCCTGATAACTTTGGTGGTGATACGACTAAGATATATTACATTGGTTTGCGTGGTGAAGCTACTCAGGTACAATCGTCAAGATGTTTGTTTAGTCTGGAAATATAGCATGCAATGCTGATGTGTGACTGATCCACGCCATCTGCTGCAGAACAAAAGGGATGTTGTGGCCACAATTGTGTATGAAGTAATGCCCAATCCATCTGATCACAAGTAAGCTTTGTTAAATTTGATCTATTTCTTTGTGTTGTGATACATTTATTCTGAAATTATTATAGAGCTGTATATTGATTTACCCAGTGCCAGCACATCATGCAAACGACTCTTCAGCACATCATTGTTGTTTCTTGATGATGCTTCTATACTCCTAAGCATCTGAGGACTTTTGTAATACCTCGCTCTTCTCTGTGCAGAACAAAATCCGAGACTGGAGGTGGTTTCTCACATGTTGAGTAGGCATGTCAGGTAAGAATGGTAACATCTAGCGTTGTGAAGTCACGCACACAGTAATACTCTGCACTTTCTGTTCGGCTGCTACCGATTTTTACTTGTTTTCCAATTGCGGTGACATGCTTCCTCGGCAGATCCATGTCTGGGTGCTGCTCTCGGTTGGAGAGAAACTTGACCTCTGATGAGTTCTGTATGAATAAAACCAGTCCAGCTCTTAGATTCGTAGTTTTGAGAGTAAACCAGTGTATTTGTCGGTTGTCGATGGCTCGATGATGTAACTTAACTATGTTGCCTTGTGGTTGCCGGTGGCTCGATGAGGTAACTTAACTATGTCGCCCATGCTGTCATCAGAGTTGCTAACAAGTACTATGATTCTACCGATCTCCAATTGGTGGTACTTTTCCTTTCTTTCATTCAGTATTGGGATCAGGGCGTCTTCAATGTTACAGAAACATGGGGTCTTAAACCAAAGAATAGCCTCCAACATGGGTCTTAAGCCAAAAAATAGCCCAAGACCCACCCTCAAGCATTATGAGAAGAGGTCTTAACAACAAAATCGTAAGACAAGTTTAAGACCAAGCCACAGCAAATATTAAAGACGGTTTTAAGACAAGGCCGTCAGGAATAAAGAACTATACAATCTCTCACATGATTTGAGGGTTTAAAACTAGAAGAGAAAAAAACTGACATGTGGGCTCCTTCAAGGCCGTTGTTTTGCGTCGTGGCTGAATGAAAAGCATCTGGAGCTGATAGAAACTGAGAAAAGTTTGGTAGAAGCTGCGGGAAAAGCGGCCCGAGCTAGTACAAACTAAGAAAAGCTGGTGTGAGCTGCTTAGAAACTGAGAAAGCTAGTAGAAGCTGAGAAGGCCATAAAGCTTGTTTGACAACTACTTTTAGGATGGTTGATGAGCCTATAGGTGATGGTGAAAGCATGAATCTTGAAGATGTTATTTAAACAGTGATTTATCTGGTTATGTTGTATATTACCTTAAATGACATGATTTAGTGATCTAAACGCTCTTATATTTCTTTATGAAGAGAGTAACTATCACTAGAACTAGATGAGACCCCATGGGTTGCTGCGGTGATTTTAATGGAAAAAATGCATAATTTATTAGGTGCTATGTAAACAACTAAAACTACTTAAAGTCACATTTTAATAGTATTCCTGATTCAAACTTTTAAAAACATTAAGAAAATATGAGGCATATAGCAAAATAACATATAAAAGACAAAAAGATTTTGTTAAAAGAAAGTGAAGGATCAACTATACATGTATGTTCCAAGCGTTCAACATATATACCATGTCGATGAGAGCACACAATCTAGTGTGAAATATTAACTCATAACTTACATGCATGAACTGATGGTGTAACATGGCAGTGCTCCATATAGATGTACTAATGCAAAAAGTGACTTATAACTCAAGTGCATGATTTGCTGATGTGGGGCGGTGGCATGGCTAGATAAATAGGTAGTGAGTTGTAGCTATTTAGCAATAGAGGAAAAGAGTGTCGTTTCTAAAACAATGAAATATCAATTATATATATGTATGCTCCAAGCGTCCAACACACCGTGTCTACGAGAGCAAAAAATATAATGCAAAATAAATAATTAACCGATGATTTAGATGCATGAATTGATGATGTGGTAGTGCTGCATGGATATGCTAATGCAAAAAATATACTTATAACGTACATGCATGGCTCACTGATGTGACATGTTTGCATGATAAGGAAAATAGGTAATGGGTTGTGGTGCATGTCACAATTTAACGCAATGTAAAACCCACTTCGAATGCACTAATACATGTTGCAGTAGAGGATTCTTATGCATAAATCGAACAGATGCTAGTGGATCAAGCTAGCAATCTAACGACTACGACAATTTTGATGATGTGGAAGTGCGCATGCAGAGATAATTAGAAGTAGTGGGGATCTCTCTTTTAGGTATATAGGATTCCAGTAACATATGCAGACGTACACACAAGTCTTTGCGCACAAACTAGTCACCCTCTCCGTCGTCCTCCTGTCCATCGTCATGTCTCGTCAAAGCGTCTACAATGTTTTCATGAGTGACATTCACGATGACATGCTTAACTCCCAAATTAAGGCCATAAACTGGTGTAGATTGCTCAAGTATAAGCAGACTTGAGACCCGCTGTTGTAGGTTAGAACCACTGTTCAACATATCGGCCGATATTCCGATAAATCGACCGATTTATCGCTTACCGTTGTTTGATCTATAAGATAAATCGACTGATATGGCGATAGTCGGCCTATATGCCGTTAAACTGGTCGATTTACCCATTATCTTGGGTCGACCGATAAGTTCCCGATAAGCAATATGCCCAACATTGGATGGAGGAGGAAAGGGGGAAAACAATAAGAACAACAAGAGGATTCACTCAAACAAACCCAAATCACACATCCACCAGAATGGCATACATGAGATCCACATGAACAATCAAGGGAAAATAGCACAAGGTAAAGGTTCTTCTCAAATCCAAAGGAGATGAGGTCTTGATGATAGTCTTCTTCAAGAGGAGATCTTGATATCCGCTTGGGGATCTTCTCCTAGGAGGTCTTGATCTCCAAGGGGAGTGGTGGATGAGAAAAGCTCTCTCTAGATCATATCATATACTTTGCTAACCCTAACAAATGACCTAGGTACGACATATATAGGTCGCTGGAGGTGAGGGACGAGTGGAGGGGCAAAACAGACAGTCCACAGCCAACTCGCTGTGACAGTCCACAAACAGACACCCGTTCGCATGATACACACCCGTGTGCACGGTACACGCTGGTGCACACGAGTTGCCTAGCAGCTACATTGGATGGGCCCATGGGCACATGGTCCTGGAGGCCCGTGCGCATGAGGTGTCTAGAAGCTCTTTGGATAGGCCATGCGCACGGGGCCCATGAGGGCCATGCGCACGGGGTCTCTTTGGGCGTGTCTTCTTCTTCCAGTTGCTTCCCTCCATCTTCCTTGCGATCTTCTCGTCCTTCTTCTTGGACTTGGCGAGGCTCCTTAGCTCTGTGGTGGGGGTCGTCTTCGTACCTAATGATGCATAAGGTTCCATAGTGAGGTAGCAACCAAGTCCCATCCATATTCATGTCGAGCTCAAAGAGGAGCGAGGTCACCCCACTTTCGATGGCATGCACGTGCGCTCTTGTCATTGGTCCACTTGGTGCTCGGTCCATGGGGATGACGGAAGGATGCTCCGCATCACCCGACACATAGATCTTGTAGGAATATTAGAGTAATCTCTCAAATCTTAGAATAATCTAGCCTCACACGTATGCACATCTATATATAACCAACACAAATCTCATAGTAATCTCATAGCAAGCAAACATATATGAACATCTATACAACCAACACAAATGCAGAAATCTAACCTCACATATCCTACTCCCTCCATTCCTAAATATATGGTGTATAGGTTTTGGCACAGAAATTAAAGAACACTCGTGGAGGGAAAATTTCACGAGTTTTGGGCGAGATTACACCTGACTAATTGACATGAGAAAATAGAGGAGCTTGCCAAATATAAGGAAAAGTAATCAAATCCCTAAAATAATTATCCAAACGAGTGGTGTAATGCAATACACCTTATATTTCAGATTTTTTCTCAAAAATCTATACACCCTATATCAAGGAATGGAGGGAGTATATACCTAAAAGAATGATCCCCGCTATTTCTAATTATCTCAATGTGCGTGCTTTCACATCATCAATTTTTTTGTAGTCGTCAGATTTACTACCTTGATCCACTAGCATCTGTCTGTTCTACGCATGAGAATTCTCTATCATGCAACATGCATTAGTGGATTTAAAATCATATTGCATTTAATTGTGACATGCACAATTTTCATGTTAAGATTATTTTCCGCTTATGCAGAAGTTTCTCACATAGCTAAAATTGTAAGGACTTAATCAATGTTCTACACAATATTTAGAAATTATACATCCAATTCCGCGGCAACGTGTGTGATATCATCTAGTATAAAAACACATATGCCTCACATATATGAACATCTCAACAATCTCACAGTTGGATCACATAAAATTCAGAAAACAGGGTACCTAACAGAAAATCTAGCCTCACAACAATCTCACATCTCAACAATTTTTTATCAAAGAGAGATCTGAAGGACAGGAGTATCACCAAAGAACTAGCCATGGACAAGGGTGCATGGAAGCTTGCTATCCATGTCTTGGATATTTAACCTGACCCTCGAATTCCTGGATATTTAACTAGCAGGTTTCACAGTACGTGTCTACCTTTGCATTTCCATTTGATTGTTTCCCATGTTTCTGTTTTGTCACTGAAAATTATTTCCTTATTGCATTCCACCTATTGCTCCAGATTATGTACTAACGGTTGCTCTCGAGGTTGGTGAACTTCTGTTGCATTTTTTCAACCGAGGGATGTTGTTGCCCACAGTATACCTAGCCATGGGAAACCCGCCCTGGAAAAGCCCGACCCGACCCAGCCCGTTCTTACCTGCGGCTAGGCCTGGGCTTGGAAATTGAGCCTTAAGGTTAGGTCGGGCCGGGCCTGGGCTCGTCATATTTGCGATTTACTGAAGAGGCCCGACCGGAGGCTCGAGACCCAACAGGCTTTTACGTTGATGGGCCAGGATTGGGCCTGGATTTTAGGCCCGATGGTCGGCCCGAGCCTAGGTTTTCTTTGTTGGGCTTTGTCTGGCCCGGCCCGACGGATGGCTAGGTATAGCCCATAGTGAGGATGTATATATAAGGCTGCATTTTAGTGTCATCCAAGACTTTTCTACCTTTATGATCATGCAAGGTAGTTGAGCCCACAACATGAGATTTTCCATATTCAGAAGGTGGTAGCACAATTGGAATATGAATGTGCATATGAGTTTCTTTATTGACATTGGTTGTAGCCTGTCCCTGTGACTGAGGTGTTTGGGGAAGTTTGTTCTACCCTATTTTGCCCTTACTAACATCTATATATCAAATAACTTGGCAAATATATTCTGAATCATCTCAAAAATTTTCCGCACACGGACAAAACTCTTGGTTACAGTAGTTGTAAACTCAACAATTTTTTTCATGTGTATATTTCTACAAAGTTTCTATATCAAGTGCCACTGAATTGAGTGATGGGGAATGTTGCATGGAAACCCAAAAAAAATTCCTACGGTTTCACCCAAGATCTATTCTAGGAGATGCTAGCAATGAGAGGGAGAGGCTACTTACCCGTGTAGACCGAAAGCGTTAACGTTCTAATGAACGTAGTTGGCATAGTCGTACTCCCTTCGTGATCCAACCTGATGATGAGGCAATCAATACCATTGTTACACCCACAGCCCCTACTGTTACATATACTGGACCAATTACTAGAGCTCGCGCACGCCAATTAAATTAGCAGGTACTTTCGTTTCTTGGTAATGATTCTAATGTTCATGAGATTATGATGCTGCCTAAATTGGATACATTTGTTTTGCTTACAAATGAAGGGCCTAGCTTGGAGAAGGATGAACATTGGAGCAAGAACACGCATGGAGTTGATGGCATGCGCAAGGGGATCAAGAACGGAGTTACAAGTGATGATTTCAGGACTTTGAAGCCGCCATAAGGAGTGCATGAAGCCTTGGACGAAATATACAAGATGCCACTTCATAATATTCGTCCATAGGCTATTCTAGGTGCTGCGTCACCTTATTAATGGGCCAGGCCCATGTAATTTAGAAATACTTAAGTATAAGCTATTTTTAGAGTCCGTATGTGTGGGGAAACAAGAGTTAGGGTTGGTTTCGGACCCCACCCTCAAGGGCCATGAAATTCCCCCCTCTTCCTCCATATATACAGCCCTTAGGGCATCGTTTAGACTTTGGGTTTTGTTTAGATTAAAAGTTCGCCATAGCTGCAACTTCGCGTACTTCGTTTGTGTCCAACGACCAGACCAAGATGTCACAGAACCCCACCTTGATCAATAAAGCTTTCATCTTATATTCGCAATATCCCGATTGCAATCTCAGTTTCTTGCTTGTTCTTCGTTTGTTCGCAGGAAACAGACCCTCGTGGTCAGGTTGATCGTGCTCCGGCGTGGTCAATAACCCTCGGAAGTTGGTTTAGCGATTGCTAAGGCGCGACGTCTCGCACGTTCGTAGTCGGATCGTCAAGGTCGACTCCCACAGAAAACGATAGCTACCATCTCATCGAAACATCGGGACACCTTAGCCTCTATCAAGTGGTATCAGATTTCCAGGTTGCTCGGTGAGATTTTACAGTTTTTCGTAGATTAGATCGAGTCTGTTCTTCATACCTACAGTCCATGAAAAAGCCACACAAAAAATTAGGGTTAGTTCATCATATCCGAACCAATATGAGCCTTTGCATAATCTTTTTAGGGTTTTTGCTTTGTTGAATTTGCGGTTGCATCGTCGTGTCAAGTTGCTGGTCTTAGAGTCTAGTCTTTTAGAGTTTCGAGTTCTAGTCATAAGTTGTCACGCCGCCGCCGCACCATCATCATCGCCCATCTACCACTTTTGCTTATCCGCCACCTCTCTGAATCCATATCCATATACCACCACCAATCCGTATCCATATACCACCACCAATCTGTATCCATATACCACCACCGCTGCCATATACCACAACCATATATCCACCACCAATCCGAGTTCTTCTCATATTAGGTTTGTTCTTGAGATCAATCTAAATTCCGATTCGTGTTTCCTTGCCTGCGTAGGTCTCGAAAAAAAAGAGTCTGGAGACCCCCGGGCAGTTTTTAGGCCAAAATTTTCACGGGCAATTTTTTTCCCTATCCTATTTTTAGGCTTTTCTGAGTCTTTTGAGCCACGTGCCATCCTAGTGATTTTTTGTCACACTTTTTCGTCGTCGCTGCCCTGATTTCCGAAAAAAGTGAAAAAAAAATTGTGCCCATCCTATCAGTTTGACGAGGGAAGAGTTTTGAGACACTCGCCATTATAGTGATTTTTCGCAAAAAAAAGAGGAGCGCAAAAAAAAGGAGCGCAAAAAAAAGAGCGAAAAAAAGAGAGTTCCAGAGTGTGCTTTTCCCTTATTTATGTGCAGCGCTGTGATTTTGTTAGTGTTCTAGGCTCGCGTCTCTAGCACGGTCTAGCCTAGGACCAGCACAGTACCGTCGTTGAGCGTTTATTCAACTTTGCATCTCTGAATTGATTATTGCTGACCCTTTTTGCTACCATACTATAAGCCTTCCCAGCTCCACATACATCTACGTCGTGCGTTTGACTCTCCCTGGCAATCGATCTATCCAAGCTTTTGAGAGTTTTGACTACAACGGTTGCCGATCACCGCCTGCTGCTGGGTAAGAACTGGTAAGAATTTGAGATTTTCTTGACGGATTTGTGACACCCGCCACCACCATCACTTGTTAGTAGTCTGTAGGATCATATTCTTGTGTGTTTCTATTGCTGCTAACCATGCCAGGATCACAAGTCGACGAGACTGACTGGGAGAACTTGACGAACAAGGAGCTTCATGATACGTTTTAGCAAATGATGAGTGGACAGGTGCAAGATGTGATAAACAGATTTGAAGAGGCCATGGAGAAGATAGATGGCATGGAGAAGACGTTTGAAACAAAGCTCGATAACAAGTTTGCTGAATTGCTTTCGCGTTTTCCACCACCACCACCACCGGCTGCTCCTGCCGCACCTCTGCAACAACAGCAACAACACCGACTACCTCCACGTCGGGAAACAACCCTCCGCCGAGTGAGCCGTGTCCCTCTTCAGTCGGGCCAAACTGCTGGTGCTGCTGTTGATACTTCTGTGGCTCCTACTGCTGATGTGGAGGAGGATGATTATGTGGGAGATTATGAGGATGAGGTTGATCAAAATCAGAACTATGTGCCACCACCAGCACAGCAACCACCAGGTCGTCCACATGCAAATAATGGCAATGGTAGGGCTCACCCTCAGGTACGAGATCATGACCATCTCCCTAAACTAAAATTGAATATTCCACCATTTGAGGATAGATATGTTCCTGATATATATCTTACTTGGGAGTTAGAAACTGAACAACGATTTACATGTTTACAATATCCCGAGGAGAGACGTGTTCCTGCTGCTGTTTGTGCTTTCACTAGTTTTGCATGTGTTTGGTGGTCTGAGCATTGTAGATTATATCCTATTCCGGCTACTTGGACTGCTTTGAAAACTGCTATGCGTACTCGTTGGGTTCCACCATATTATCAACGTGAATTACTTCAAAAATTGCAGCGCTTAAGACAGGGAAAAAATTCTGTAGAAGAATATTATCAGGAATTACAAACTGGCATGATTAGATGTGGTATTGTTGAGGAGAATGAAGCTATGCTTGCACGTTTTATGGGTGGATTAAATAGAGAGATTCAGACGATTCTAGAGTATAAGGAGTATACTAATATCACTCGTTTATTCCATCTTGCTTGTAAAGCTGAACGTGAAGTGCAGGATCGACAGGCATTGGCGCGGACTAACTTTTCTGCAGGTCGACCTTCATCATGGACACCACGTGCATCATCTACTTCCACACGTTCTGCTACACCGGCGCCTCCGTCAGCTGCCACCTCCAACCGTGATACAATAAAGCAGGCACAATCACCACTATCTGCCAAGAGCACACCTTCTGGGCCTGCAAAGAGCTCTTCTTCATCCATGGCATCAACAGGGCAAACACATGATATTATTTGTCGACGTTGCAAGGGTGGAGGTCATTATGCGAGAGAATGCCCATCTAAGCGTGTGATGATTGTTACTGAGGATGGTGGGTATGAGTCCGCTAGTGACTATGATGAGGAGACTTTGGCTCTTATTACACGTGACGAACACGGTGGAGACGATTCTGATCATGAGACGCAATACATGGCTCCTGAAGATGCTGACAGGTATGAATGTTTAGTTGCTCAACGTGTTTTGAGTGTGCAGGTTACACAAGCTGAGCAAAATCAGAGGCATAATTTGTTCCATACAAAGGGAGTTGTGAAGGAACGTTCTGTTTGCGCGATCATAGATGGAGGGAGCTGCAATAACTTGGCTAGCATGGAGATGGTGGAGAAGCTATCTCTCACCACAAGACCACATCCACATCCTTACTACATCCAATGGTTCAACAACAGCGGCAAGATTAAGGTAACACGTACTATTCGTGTGCATTTTAGTATCTCTACATATGCTGATTATGTTGATTGTGATGTGGTACCTATGCAAGCATGTTCCTTATTACTTGGTAGACCATGGCAATTTGATAAAAATTCTGTACACCATGGTAGAAACAATCAATATACTCTTGTTCATAACAATAAAAATATTACTTTGCTTCCTATGACTCCTGATTCCATTTTGAAAGATGATATTAATAGAGCTAATAAAGCAAAACAGGAGACAAATAAGAGTGAAAATCAGATTGTGGCAAAAGAATTTGAGCACCAAATGAAGCCTAATAATAAACCATCTACTGTTGTTTCTGAAATTAAATTGAAAAGTGCATGTTTACTTGCCACCAAATCTGATATTGATGAGCTAGATTTTAGCAAATCTGTTTGCTATGCTTTTGTGTGCAAAGAGGCATTATTTTCATTCGAGGACGTGCCTTCCTCTTTGCCCCCTGCTGTCACTAACATTTTGCAGGAGTTCGCTGACGTCTTTCCACAAGACGTGCCACCGGGATTACCACCTATTCGAGGGATTGAGCATCAAATTGACTTAATTCCCGGTGCTTCGCTACCCAACCGTGCACCATACCGTACCAATCCAGAGGAGACGAAGGAGATTATGCGTCAAGTACAAGAACTGCTCGACAAAGGTTATATACGCGAATCCCTTAGTCGTTGTGCTGTTCCTATCATTTTTGTGCCGAAAAAGGATGGTACGTCGCGTATGTGCGTTGATTGTAGAGGCATTAATAATATTACTATTCGTTATCGTCATCCTATTCCTAGTTAGATGATATGCTTGATGAATTGAGTGGCTCTACAATATTCTCCAAAGTTGATTTGCGTAGTGGATACCATCAAATTCGTATGAAATTGGGAGATGAATGGAAAACAGCATTTAAAACTAAGTTTGGATTATATGAGTGGTTAGTCATGCCTTTTGGGTTAACTAATGCACCTAGTACTTTCATGAGGTTAATGAACGAAGTTTTACGTGCTTTCATTGGACGATTTGTGGTAGTTTACTTTGATGACATATTGATTTATAGCAAATCTTTGGAGGAACATTTGGAACATTTACGTGCTGTTGTTATTGCTCTACGTGATGCATGTTTGTTTGGAAACCTTGGAAAGTGCACCTTTTGCACCGACCGAGTATCTTTTCTTGGCTATGTTGTTACTCCACAGGGAATTGAAGTTGATAAAGCCAAGATTGAAGCTATTGAGAGTTGGCTGCATCCCAAAACGGTCACACAAGTGAGGAGTTTCCTTGGCCTCGCTGGTTTCTATAGGCGTTTTGTGAGAGATTTCAGCACCATTGCTGCACCTCTCAACGAGCTTACAAAGAAGGATGTGCCTTTTGTTTGGGGTACCGCACAAGAAGAAGCCTTCACGGTATTGAAAGATAAGTTGACACATGCTCCTTTACTCCAACTTCCTAATTTCAATAAGACTTTTGAGCTTGAATGTGATGCTAGTGGAATTGGATTAGGATGTGTGTTATTACAAGATGGAAAACCTGTTGCATACTTTTCTGAAAAATTGAGTGGGCCTAGTCTGAACTATTCTACTTATGATAAAGAATTATATGCTCTTGTTCGGACCTTAGAAACATGGCAACATTATTTATGGCCCAAGGAATTTGTTATACATTCTGATCATGAATCTTTGAAACACATTAAAAGTCAAGCAAAAATGAACCCTAGACATGCTAAATGGGTTGAATTCATTGAGACTTTTCCTTATGTCATTAAACACAAGAAGGGTAAAGAAAATGTTATTGCTGATGCCTTGTCTCGTCGTTATACTATGCTTTCACAACTTGACTTTAAAATATTTGGTTTGGAGACCATCAAAGATCAATATGTTCATGATGCTGAATTTAAAGATGTATTGCAGAATTGTAAGGAAGGGAGAACTTGGAACAAGTTCGTTCTTAACGATGGATTTGTGTTTCGTGCTAACAAGCTATGCATTCTAGCTAGCTCCGTTCGTCTTTTGTTGTTGCAAGGAGGCGCATGGAGGAGGATTAATGGGACACTTTGGCGTCAAGAAGACGGAGGATATACTTGCTACACATTTCTTTTGGCCAAAGATGAGACGGGATGTTGAGCGTTTTGTTGCTCGCTGCACTACATGTCAAAGAGCCAAGTCACGACTCAATCCTCATGGTTTATATATGCCTTTGCCTGTACCTAGTGTTCCTTGGGAGGATATATCTATGGACTTTGTTTTAGGTTTACCTAGAACAAAGAAGGGGAGGGATAGCATATTTGTTGTCGTGGATAGGTTCTCGAAAATGGCACAATTTATACCATGTCATAAAAGCGATGATGGATTTGTTCTTTCGTGAAATTATTCGCTTACATGGTGTGCCAAATACTATTGTTTCAGATCGTGATACTAAATTTCTTAGCCACTTTTGGAGATGTTTATGGGCTAAGTTGGGGACTAAGCTGCTTTTTAGTACTACTTGTCACCCCCAAACTGATGGACAAACTGAAGTAGTCAATAGAACATTGTCTACTATTCTTAGGTCTGTTTTGAAGAATAATAAGAAAATGTGGGAAGAATGCTTGCCCCATATTGAATTTGCTTATAATCGTTCATTGCATTCTACTACTAAGATGTGCCCTTTTGAAATTGTGTATGGTTTCCTACCTCGTGCACCTATTGATTTGTTGCCTCTTCCATCTTCGGAGAAGGTTAATTTTGATGCTAAAGAACGTTCTGAATTGATTTTAAAAATGCATGAGTTAACTAAGGAAAACATTGAGCGTATGAATGCTAAATATAAACTTGCTGGAGATAAGGGTAGAAAACATGTTGTGTTTGCACCTGGAGATCTTGTTTGGTTACATTTGCGTAAAGATAGATTTCCTAATCTGCGCAAATCAAAGCTAATGCCACGTGCTGATGGTCCTTTTAAGGTTTTAGAGAAAATAAATGATAATGCATATAAACTAGAGCTACCTGTAGATTTTGGGGTTAGTCCCACTTTAACATTGCAGATTTGAAGCCTTATTTGGGTGAGGAAGATGCGCTTCCGTCGAGGACGACTTCATTTCAAGAAGGGGAGGATGATGAGGACATCAATACCATTGTTACACCCACAGCCCCTACTGTTACATATACTGGACCAATTACTAGAGCTCACGCACGCCAATTAAATTACCAGGTACTTTCATTTCTTGGTAATGATTCTAATGTTCATGAGATTATGATGCTGCCTAAATTGGATACATTTGTTTTGCTTACAAATGAAGGGCCTAGCTTGGAGAAGGATGAACATTGGAGCAAGAACACGCATGGAGTTGATGGCATGCGCAAGGGGATCAAGAACGGAGTTACAAGTGATGATTTCAGGACTTTGAAGCCGCCATAAGGAGTGCATGAAGCCTTGGACGAAATATACAAGATGCCACTTCATAATATTCGTCCATAGGCTATTCTAGGTGATGCGTCACCTTATTAATGGGCCAGGCCCATGTCCACTTCCCGGACTCCGCCGAGAAGAGGCCATCACGGTAACACACTCAGTTGATTCATTTTAATTAATTATGGTTCAAGTTATCTACAATCGGACATTAACAAATTCCCATCTGCCCATAACCACGGGCATGACTTTCGAAAGTTCAATCCCTGCAGGGGAGTCCCAACTTAGCTCTCACGGTCAACGAAGGAATAGACCTCCTCCCAAGATGTTCAGATCAGACTCGGTATCTCGGTAATTCAAGACACTTCGACAGGTTAAAACAAGACCAGCAACACCGCCCGAATGTGCCGACAAATCCCGATAGGAGCTGCACATATCTCTTTCTCAGGACACACTCAGATTGTCTAAACTTCCGGTAGGCCAGCCCAGAGTTGCCCCTGGTAGCCAGCGGCGACTGACGGTTTGGACCAACACTCAGAGGAGCACTGGCCCGGGGGGGGGGGGTTAAAATAATGATGACCCTTGAGTCTGTAGAACCCAAGGGAAAGAAAAGGCTAGGTGGCAAATGGTAAAACCAAGGTTGGGCATTGCTGGAAAAGCTTTAATCAAGGTGAACTATCAAGGGGTTCCCATTATAACCCAACCGCGTAAGGAACGCAAAATCCGGGAACATAACACCGATATGACGGAAACTAGGGCGGCAAGAGTGGAACAAAACACTAGGCGAGAGGCCGAGCCTTCCACCCTTTACCAAGTATATAGATGCATTAAAATAACATGGCATTATAATGATATCCCAACAAGTAAATAAATGTTCCAACAAGGAACGGCCTCCAATCTTCACCTGCAACTAGCAACGCTATAAGAGGGGCTGAGCAAAGCGGTAACATAGCCAATCAACGGTTTGCTAGGACATGGTGGGTTAGAGGTTTGACATGGCAATTTGGGAGGCTTGCAAGCAAGTGGTAGGCATCGTAGCAATGGCATAGCAAAAGAGCGAGCAAACTAGCATAGCAAAGATAGTAGTGATTTCGAGGGTATGATCATCTTGCCTGCACAGTTGTCAGAGTTGACTGGATCCTCAAAAGCAAACTCAACGGGCTCCTCATTAGCGAACTCGTCTCCCGGCTCTACCCAAACAAGACAAACAAGCAACAAGGATACAATCAACCACGTGCAAACTCAAACAACACAATGCAAGGATGATATGCTATGCGGGATGCGATGCGGGATGCGAAATGCAAGATATGACAGGAAATTCATGAACCTGGCCTCAACATGGAAATCCAAGTGTGCCACTGGAAAGATGGGATGAAATCGCTTGAAAACGATATAAAGAACGCCGGAATCGGAGTTACGGTTTGGAAATGGCAAGCGATTCAAAAATGGCACCGGTCTGCGATTTACAGCAAGTAGGCATCTAAATGCAACGAACTGAACATGCTACAGCACCCAAACATGACAACAAAATACATGGGAGGGATGCACACAAGATGCTTCACAAAAGTCTAGCACTGAGCTACGGCCAATTCATCCACTAACAGGTTCAAACAAGCATGGCAAAAATGGATATGACAAACAGATCTTAGACTCGGTGAAATTAACACTTGTCTGGAATTTCAGATCAGGTAGCACTCTTCGGAGCAACAAAACTATATGCTACAGGACCTGAACATGGCAAAGTAAAGCATGGCATGGAGCTACTCAAAGAGCTTAAAAAAAGTCCCTTAGTGACCTTGAGCCAAAAGGGATCAGAAAATACAATTGCAAGCATGTGAACATAGCAAAATATAATCAGTTTTCAGACTTGGCATGTTTACTGACACATGCTGAAATATAACTCAAGTAGGCATGTTTACGAGCTCGAAGCACTCACTACAGAGCAAGTCATGGAAAGACAAGCATACATCCATTGAGAGCACACAAAATGCAAGCTAGACATGGCAAGAACAATAGCATAACATGCATGGATCAACTAAAACATCACCGGCAAAATTGCAAACAAGTTGACAATCTACCCAGATTCACAAAGTAGCAAAAGTAGAGCTCGATTGACTCAAGCTAGGGTGCCCCATAATTGCAAACAAAGACATGGATGGATAGATAACTATAATATTAACAAAACATCCTTACTGATCATCCTCAAAAGAGGCACGGATCACTAGGTAACAACATGAACATATGGCATCATGAGATAAACAGCTCCAGGACTTAGTGAAATCACTAAGTCCCTGAAAACAGAATTAGCAAGTGCACCACTTTGCAAGCTTGCACAAGTCACCATACACATCCTAAAAATACATGGGTTGCACCTCTAGAAAGATGACAAAACCCTTAACAAAACACATGTAGAACTCATGGGCATAGCATGCACACATTAATCATGGCAAAAAAGACAAAAGTGCTAAACAGAGTAGCAGATCTGACAATTAACTCAAGTAGCCCTCTTCTAACAGCATTTCGGGCATCAAGATGAACTCAAATGAAAATGATGCAATGGAATGAAATGATGTACTCTATGAGATGAACATTTTGATATGCTATATGCATGAATCTGAGCTACGGATGCAAAGTTACGGAGCCGTGAACATGAGCACTTGAACTAAGAATTTCTGGGACTTAGAGAAAATCAACCTTGCGAAAAAAATTAGGGTTACTGTAGCAACCGGATCAGATCTGGGCGCGCCTCCCGAGGTTCAACGCCGGGCCCTGTTCGCAGGAGTTGAGGACGGGGAGGAGGCCGGAGCTCGCCGGAGGAGGAGGCCGGAGTCGGGGGCGGCGGAGACGGCGGCCGGCGACGAGGGGCGGCTCCTCGGGCGGCGGGGCGCGGACCGGCCGCGGCGGAGGAAGTGCACGCCGGCGAGCGGGCTGCTCCGGCCGGCGCGGGTGCCGGCCAAGTCCGGGCGGCGGCGCGGGGAACGGCGGAGGCGGCGCGGCGAGGCGACCGCGGGCGGGCTGCTCCCGTGCGGCGGCGGCGGCGGGATGGGCTGCGGGGGCTCTCCCCGGGCCGGAGCGGGCTGGAGCGGGCGCGGGTGGTGGCGGGACAGGTGGCAGGCGGCGGAGGCTGGGGCGCGGCGGCGGACGTGTCCGGCCCGGAAGGACGTGTCCGACCGGCGCGGAGGTGATTTCTAGGGTTTGGACGAGGGGGATCCGGATTTCGGGGAAGGGGTCTATTTATAGGGCATAGAGGGAGCTAGGAGAGTCCAAATGAGGTGCGGTTTTCGGCCACGCGATCGTGATCGAACGCTCTAGATGATGGAGAAGGTTAGGTGGGTTTTGGGCCAAATTGGAGGGGTGTTGGGCTGCAACACACACGAGGCCTTTTCGGTCCCTCGGTTAACCGTTGGAGTATCAAACGAAGTCCAAATGATACGAAACTTGACAGGCGGTCTACCGGTAGTAAACCAAGGCCGCTTGGCAAGTCTCGGTCCAATCCGGAAATGTTTAATCCCCACACACGAAAGAAAGCTAGAAATGACCACCGGAGGAGAACGAAGCGCCGGAATGCAAAACGGACAACGGGGAAAATGCTCGAATGCATGAGATGAACACGTATGCAAATGCAATGCACATGATGACATGATATGAGATGCATGACAACGATAACAAACACACGGAGACAAAAACCCGAACCCGAGAAAATAAAATAACTTAACGCCGGAAACGGCAAGAGTTGGAGTACAAATTGGGAAAGTTACATCCGGGTGTTACAACACTCCACCACTACGAAAGGATCTCGTCCCAAGATCTAGGACTGAAAGAACGCCGGGTACTCAGAACGGAGGTGATCCTCGTGTTACCAGGTAGCTTCACGGTCGGAATGATGTGACCACTTGACTTTGAGAAATTTGATCGACTTGTTGCGAGTCTTGCGTTTAGTCTCTTCAAGAATAGCAATTGGGTGCTCACGATAAGAGAGATCTTCTTGGAGCTCAATGTCCTCGAAGTTGACGGTGCGGTCAGGAGTCTTGAAGCACTTTCGAAGCTGAGAGACATGGAACACGTCATGAACATTTGCAAAATTTGAAGGAAGCTCGAGTTGATAGGCAAGGTCGCCTCTCTTGCTGACAATCTTGAAAGGTCCCACGTATCTGGGGGCAAGCTTCCCTTTGATACCGAAGCGACGAGTACCTTTCATAGGAGAGACGCGGAGGTAAACATGATCTCCGATCTCGAAAACCAAATCACGGTGCTTACTATGATAGTAGCTCTTCTGGCGGGATTGGGCTGCTTTGAGGTTATCACGAATGACTTTACACATTTCCTCTGCCTCTGTGATTAAGTCATTACCCAAAAGCTGACGTTCACCGGTTTCAGACCAGTTGAGAGGGGTACGGCACTTCCTGCCATACAAAATTTCAAATGGGGCCTTGCCTGAACTTGCTTGAAAACTGTTGTTGTAGGAGAATTCAGCATAAGGAAGACAATCCTCCCACTTCATGCCGAAAGAGATCACACAAGCCCTGAGCATATCTTCAAGAATCTGGTTGACACGCTCGACTTGACCGCTTGTTTGAGGATGGAAAGCTGTGCTGAAGCGGATGTTGGTGCCCATGGCCTTCTGAAAAGAATCCCAAAACTTTGAGGTAAAGATGCTGCCACGGTCTGAAGAGATCACTTGAGGAATACCGTGCAGAGAGACAATACGAGAGGTATAGAGTTCCGCCAATTGAGCTGCAGTGATCGACTCTTTGATAGGCAGAAAATGAGCCACTTTGGTGAGTTTGTCGATGACAACGAATATAGCATCATTGCCACGTTTGGACTTTGGAAACCCAGTTACGAAGTCCATCTCAATGTGGTCAAACTTCCATTCTGGAATGGCAAGAGGTTGTAGGAGACCTGCTGGCCTTTGGTGTTCTGCCTTCACTCTTCTGCAGACATCACATTCATTCACGAATTGAGCAATCTCGCGCTTCATTCAAGTCCACCAATAAGCTTGCTTAAGGTCCTGATACATCTTCGTGCTCCCAGGGTGGATGGAGAGGAGAGAATTGTGAGCCTCGTTCATGATCACTTTACGGAGGTCACCTTTGGGTACAACAATACGATCCTCAAAGAAGAGAGTGTCCTTGTCATCAAGGCGGTAGCACTTGTACTTGGGTTGACTCTTGGCAATCCCAATCTTCACCTTTTTCACCATAGCATCAAGAAGCTGGGCTTGGCGAATCTGGTCTTCTAAGGTAGGAGAGACTTGAAGGTTGGCGAGGAAACCTTGAGGAACAACTTGCAGATTAAGTTTGCGGAAAGCTTCACAAAGCTCGGGTTGATAAGGCTTGAGAATCAGACTGTTGCAGTAAGCTTTCCTTCTCAATGCGTCAGTGATCACATTGGCCTTGCCTGGAGTATACTCGATACTCGGATTATACTCTTGAATCATTTCGACCCATCGAGTTTGCCTGAGGTTGAGATTAGGCTGAGTAAAGATGTACTTGAGACTCTTGTGATCAGTGAAAATGTCCACTTTTCTTCCCAATAGAAGATGTCTCCAAGTCAAAAGAGCATGCACAACTGCCGCCAACTCGATATCATGAGTGGGATAGTTCTTCTCATTAGGCTTCAACTGGCGAGAGGTATAAGCAACAACTTTCTTCTCTTGCATCAATACTGCGCCAAGACCTTGGAGAGAGGCATCACAAAAGACCTCGTACGGCTTGGATTCATCAGGCGGAGTCAGAACTGGAGCAGTGATCAATTTCTCTTTCAAAGTGTTGAAAGCAATATCACACTCCGGAGACCAAACGTACTTGTCGTGCTTCTGGAGAAGATTTGAGAGAGGCTTCGCGATCTTGGAAAAGTTTTCAATGAATCTTCGGCAATAGCTTGCGAGACCGAGGAAGCTACGGAGTTGCTTCACATTCTGAGGAGGTTCCCAATTCACAATTGCAGACACCTTCTCAGGATTCATGGCAATGCCCTTGGCAGAGATGATATGACCAAGATAAAGAACCTCATCAAGCCAAAATTCACACTTGGAGAACTTGGCGTAGAACTGATGTTCCCTGAGCTTATCAAGAACCAAACGCAAGTGCTTGGCATGATCTTCCTTGTTCTTGGAGAAAACCAGAATGTCGTTGAGATAGACCAAAACGAAGTCATTGGTGTAGGCGTTGAAGATGAAGTTCATCATGCGAGAGAACGTCGGAGGAGCGTTGACGAGACCAAAAGACATGATAGTGTATTCATATGAACCAAAGCTTGTCCTGAACGCCGTCTTGGGAATATCTTGCTCACGAATACAAATCTGATGATAACCCATGCAGAGATCAAGCTTGGAGAATACTTGAGCACCTTTGAGTTGTTCGAACAGCTCATTGATGTTGGGAAGTGGGTATTTGTTCTTGATGGTCTTCTTGTTCACTGGACGGTAATCAACACAAAGTCGGTCCGTTCTATCCTTCTTCTTCTTCACAAAAAGAACACCACAACCCCATGGAGAAGAACTAGGCCGGATGAGACCCATTTTCTGTTGAATATCGAGTTGCTTCTTCAGCTCCTTCAACTCTTCAGGTCCGAGCTTGTAAGGACGTTTGCACACAGGTTCCGTGCCAGGCTCAAGATCAATAACGAATTCAACTGGCCGGTGCGGAGGCATTCCTGGGAGCTCTTCTGGAAAGACGTCTTGATATTCGCAAACGACTGGAATTTGCGAGATGGCATCCAATTCATCCTTCTCATTGAGAGAAAACAGACGGATGGTATTATCCCGAGCGGCAAAGACAATTACATCCTCAGACGAATGAGTCAATTGAATCTGCCTGGCTGCACAATCAAGCTGAGCCTTGTGCTTAGAAAGCCAATCCATTCCGAGAATAAGATCAATATCTGAGTTACCAAGCACCATAGGAGAAGAAAGAAACTTGTAATCGCCCAACGTGATAGAAATATCCGGAATCTCGTGATTAGCAAGCAAACATTTACCCGGAGAGACAACTGCTAACGGTTTATGCATAACTTGGGAAGTCAACTCATGCTTAGATGCAAAAGGTTTCGAGATGAAGCAATGCGATGCACCAGTGTCAAAAAGAACTTTTGCAGGAACATCGTTAACAGGAAGGTTACCCATGATGACATCTGACGAGTCCTCTGCCTTAGCTGCGTTCATTAAGTTGACCTTGGCATGCTTGGGGTTATGCTTGACCACAGCTATACTTGCCGATCTGACAGGAGGAGGAGGAGGAAGACGCCTCTGGTTGAAACACTTGTTGGCATAGTGATCCTTCTGTTGGCACTTGTTGCACATGACCTCTGAAAGCGGACGGTGATACGGAGCACTCGATCTTGGAGGTTGAGACGAAGTCTTGTTCTGAAAGCCAGGGTTGGGTGGGTGGGAAGAACCACTGCCACCTTTGCTCTTCTGCTGATACGGCTGACGGAACGGAGGAGGAGGAAGCCAATACTTCTGCTGCTTGGCCACTTGAGTAGAGGAAGAAGGAGTAACATCTCTGACTCGCTTCTTGGAAGCATCACACCTCAACTGAGCAGCCTCTTGCTTCAGTGCCATGTTGTAGAACTCATCGTATCTCAAGGGCTCAAAGAGGACAAGAGCTAGCTGAATTTCTTCTCTGAGACCACCCCTGAACTGATATATCATGCTCTTCTCATCAGGGACGTCCTGCTTAGCAAAGCAAGCGAGCTTCTGGAACAACTTGTTGTAGTCATAGACAGACAAAGAGCCTTGCTTCAGATTGTGGAATTCCTCATGCTTGCTTTCAACCACGCTCCGCGGAATATGATGAGCTCGGAAATCTTGACGGAAATCATCCCAAGTGATAACATGTCCACCTCTGGAGTCCTTGTACTGCTGGAACCATTCTGCAGCTTGATCTTTGAGTTGGAAGGAAGCGAACTTAACGAAGTCCTCAGGCCTGACGTTACTGCACTCGAAATGCTTACACAGATCCACAAGCCAATCGTCAGCATCGGTTGCCTCAACACAATTGCTGAAAGTCTTTGGCCCGTTAGCAAGGAACTGGTTGAGTGTAGCAAAGTGATTCTGATTGCTGCCTTGATTCCCTTGGTTGCCTTGATTGCGCTCTTGAAGAATTTGCATGATCAACTGTGTGTTTGCATTGGTTGCGGCCATCACAGCTTGCCATGCCTCCAGAGGAGGTGGAGGTGGTGGCGGATCAGGATTCGGAGTCGTGCGCGTTGGAGGAGCTATCCTGAAGAGGTTGACCACCATTAGCACATTGATAGACAAATATTGAAGCTGAATCCAACGGAATGAAAATTGCAACATATAGTCTTCACATCCGAATAAAATGAACGAATGCATTCCTCTTGAAATGGCCACATATCCATAAATTGAGAAGCCACGTAGAATTAAGGTAGAGAAACAAATCAACAAGGTACAGATCAAGAACAAATAATCGGTAAGAAATCCCAATCTCAAACCAATATCCGTGGAAGAAAAACTAGAGCTACTAGAATTCCCACCTATGAAACTCCCGAACCTTTCCGGTTATGCAATCAGGTGTTGGGGATACAGGGGAAGCATAACATCTCACCCAAACTAGCAAATCCTACATCCAGCTGTATCCATCCTTCAACACATAACCAAGAAACCTTCGGAAACCATCTACCTCAACCTTCGAAAAGCATCCGTTATACAAGTTATGGCGATACTCCCGAACTCCCGCCCCAGTACTGGGTGGCGTCGAGGTTATCTCACCAACGAACTGCATAAAAGAGATTTTCGATGTCGGCGTACTAAACTCAGGTATTCCAGAACTGCAACGATAAAATTATGATGACAACACCTCAGAGCTCAACTCCCCGGGACACTTCCACTAAACCCCTGACAGGAGGCACCAAGACAATGTTCTCATCATAAAACCATCAGAACGATTCCAAGATACCCGCGTGATCCTAAATTTTTTTTAGTGAAATTTGAGAAGAGAAGAGTCAAAACTCTACGTCAGGATGCCTTACCAGAGCGATGAGGAGACTGGGAAGTAAAAAGAATTCCTAAACTCTCCGATATATAATTCCTAATGACTCAAAACATTTTTCTAGACACAACTCGGCCGCTAATAACGATCAAGCAATGGGGCTCCTAAGGTCGGGGAAGGCTCTGATTACTAACTTGTAACACCCTCGGTGCGACTATATCTCCCACATGTCGAGGCACGACTTAAAGGCATAATCGCATTGAAGGCATACATCGCAAGTTAGGCAATCTTCACAACATCCCATGTAATATGGATAATGAAGGGGAGATAACATAGTTGGCTTACACTCGCCACGTCAATCAAGTACATAAATAACATTACATCATCCAAACACTCATGGCCCGACTACAGCGCCAAAATAAAAGAGAACCCAACATGCAACAACGGTCCCGTTCACCCCCAACTGGGCACCACTACTGATCATCGGGAAAGGAAACATAGTAACGTTGAGAGTCTTCGTCGAACTCCCACTTGAGCTCATACGCGTCTCCTGGAGTGGAATCATCAGGCCCTGCATCTGGTGTAATAGTAATCTGTGAGCCACAGGGACTCAGCAATCTCGCACCCTCGCGATCAAGACTATTTAAGCTTGTAGGTAAGGCAAGGTAAAATATAGGTGGAGCTGCAGCAAGCGACTAGCAAGTATGGTGGTTAACTTATCCGCAAAAGAGAGCGAGAAGAGGAGGCAAAGCACGAGCGAGAAACTAGAGAACAACCTGCACAAACATTACTCCAACACCGTGTCCACTTCCCGGACTCCGCCGAGAAGAGGCCATCACGGTAACACACTCAGTTGATTCATTTTAATTAATTATGGTTCAAGTTATCTACAATCGGACATTAACAAATTCCCATCTGCCCATAACCGCGGGCACGACTTTCGAAAGTTCAATCCCTGCAGGGGAGTCCCAACTTAGCCCATGACAAGCTCTCACGGTCAACGAAGGAATAGACCTCCTCCCAAGACGTTCAGATCAGACTCGGTATCTCGGTAATTCAAGACACTCCGACAGGTTAAAACAAGACCAGCAACACCGCCCGAATGTGCCGACAAATCCTGATAGGAGCTGCACATATCTCTTTCTTAGGACACACTCAGATTGTCTAAACTTCCGGTAGGCCAGCCCAGAGTTGCCCCTGGTAGCCACCGGCGGCTGACGGTTTGGACCAACACTCAGAGGAGCACTGGCCCGGGGGCGGGGGGGTTAAAATAATGATGACCCTTGAGTCTGTAGAACCCAAGGGAAAGAAAAGGCTAGGTGGCAAATGGTAAAACCAAGGTTGGGCATTGCTGGAAAAGCTTTAATCAAGGTGAACTATCAAGGGGTTCCCATTATAACCCAACCGCGTAAGGAACGCAAAATCCGGGAACATAACACCGATATGACGGAAACTAGGGCGGCAAGAGTGGAACAAAACACTAGGCGAGAGGCCGAGCCTTCCACCCTTTACCAAGTATATAGATGCATTAAAATAACATGGCATTATAATGATATCCCAACAAGTAAATAAATGTTCCAGCAAGGAACGGCCTCCAATCTTCACCTGCAACTAGTAACGCTATAAGAGGGGCTAAGCAAAGTGGTAACATAGCCAATCAACGGTTTGCTAGGACATGGTGGGTTAGAGGTTTGACATGGCAATTTGGGAGGCTTGCAAGCAAGTGGTAGGCACCGTAGCAACGGCATAGCAAAAGAGCGAGCAAACTAGCATAGCAAAGATAGTAGTGATTTCGAGGGTATGATCATCTTGCCTTCACAGTTGTCAGAGTTGACTGGATCCTCAAAAGCAAACTCAACGGGCTCCTCATTAGCGAACTCGTCTCCCGGCTCTACCCAAACAAGACAAACAAGCAACAAGGATACAATCAACCACGTGCAAACTCAAACAACACAATGCAAGGATGATATGCTATGCAGGATGCGATGCGGGATGCAAAATGCAAGATATGACAGGAAATGCATGAACCTGGCCTCAACATGGAAATCCAAGTGTGCCACTGGAAAGATGGGATGAAATCGCTTGAAAACGATATAAAGAACGCTGGAATCGGAGTTACGGTTTGGAAATGGCAAGCGATTCAAAAATGGCACCGGTCTGCGATTTACAGCAAGTAGGCATCTAAATGCAACGAACTGAACATGCTACAACACCCAAACATGACAACAAAATACATGGGAGAGATGCACACAAGATGCTTCACAAAAGTCTAGCACTGAGCTACGGCCAATTCATCCACTAACAGGTTCAAACAAGCATGGCAAAAATGCATATGACAAACAGATCTCAGACTCGGTGAAATTAACACTTGTCTGGAATTTCAGATCAGGTAGCACTCTTCGGAGCAACAAAACTATATGCTACAGGACCTGAACATGGCAAAGTAAAGCATGGCATGGAGCTACTCAAAGAGCTTAAAAAAAGTCCCTTAGTGACCTTGAGCCAAAAGGGATCAGAAAATACAATTGCAAGCATGTGAACATAGCAAAATATAATCAGTTTTCAGACTTGGCATGTTTACTGACACATGCTGAAATATAACTCAAGTAGGCATGTTTACGAGCTCGAAGCACTCACTACAGAGAAAGTCATGACAAGCTAAGCATACACCCATCAAGAATACACAAAATGCAAGCTAGACATGGCAAGAACAATAGCATAGCATGCACGGATCAACTACAACAACATCGGCAAAATCGCTAACATGTAGACAATCTGCCCAGATTCACAAAGTAGCAAAAGTAGAGCTCGATTGACTCAAGCTAGGGTGCCCCATAATTGCAAACAAAGACATGGATGGATAGAGCACTACAATATTAGCAAAACATCCTTACTGATCATCCTCAAAAGAGTCACAGATCACTAGGAAACAACATGAACATATGGCCATATGAGATAAATAGCTCAAGGACTTAGTGGAAATGGTAAGTCCCTGAAATCAGCATTAACAAATGCCTCACTTAGCAAGCTTGTGCTAGTCACCACACACATCACAAAAATACATGGGTTGCACCTCTGGAAAGATGACAAAACCCTTAACAAAACACATGTAGAACTCATGGGCATATCATGCACACATTAATCATGGAAAAAATGACAAATATCTAATTGGAGCAGCAGATCTGACAATTATCTCAAATAGCACTCTTCTAACAGCATTTTGGGCATCAAGATGAACTCAAATGAAAATGATGCAATGAGATGAAATGATGTGCTCTCTGGGACGAACATTTTGATATGCTATATGCCCAAAACGGAGCTACGGATGAGGAGTTACGATGCAATGAACATAGCCAAAATATTAGGGTTTTGGGCAAAAGTCAACCCGAGATATTTGGATCTAGATCCAGATCCGGGTGCACGGGTTACGAGGTTGGCCGGAGCTTCGCCGGAGATGGAGGAGAACGGCCGGACGGCGAGGGGCCGGCGAGGGGCGCCGCGGCCGAAGCGGTGGCCGGGCGGGGCGGCCACGGCGGCCGGCGTCGACGGGGGCGCGCGGGCGGCGCGGGTCGGTCGGGCGGCGCCGGCGGCGACCTTGGGCGATGGCGGGACGGCGGATCGCGGCGGACGCCGGTGGCGGGCGGCGGCCGGAGCGCGGGGAGATGGAGGTGGGCGCGGGCGGCGCGGCTCCGGGCCGGGAGGGCCTCCCACGGGCTCTCCGGGCCGGCGCGGTAGGTGGAGGTGGCAGCGAACCGGAAGGCGACAAGTGGCGGTGGCGGCGCGGGTCGGACGTGTCCGGCCCGGCGAGTTTTTGTCCGGCGGCGGCGGATCTGGGATTTTAGGGTTTCGCCCGGGATTTGAAATGTGGGGATCTATATATAGGCATAGAGGGAGCTAGGAGAGTCCAAATGAGGTGCGGTTTTCGGCCACGCGATCTTGATTGAACGCTCTAGATGATGGAGAGGGTTTTGGTGGGTTTTGGGCCAAATTGGAAGGGTGTTGGGCTGCAACACACACGAGGCCTTTTCGGTCCCTCGGTTAACCGTTGGAGTATCAAACGAAGTCCAAATGGTATGAAACTTGACAGGCGGTCTACCGGTAGTAAACCAAGGTCGCTTGGCAAATCTCGGTCCAATCCAGAAATGTTTAATCCCCACACACGAAAGAAAGGTAGAAATGACCACCGGAGGAGAACGAAGCGCCGGAATGCAAAACGGACAACGGGGAAAATGCTCGAATGCATGAGATGAACACGTATGCAAATGCAATGCACATGATGACATGATATGAGATGCATGACAACGATAAAAACACATGGAGACAAAAACCCGAGCCCGAGAAAATAAAATAACTTAAGGCCGGAAACGGCAAGAGTTGGAGTACATATTAGGAAAGTCATATCCGGGGTGTTACACGCGCGCCCCCCTCCTAGGGAGTCCGAATAGGACAAGGAGGAGGGGGTGTGGCCCCCCTTTCCCTTTCCCTCTCCCTCTCCTTCCTTTTCCCTCCGGTGGAAGAAAGGAAAAAAGGGGGGCGAATCCTACTAGGAGTGGAGTCCTAGTAGGACTGCCCCCCATGGCGCGCCCCTCCTGGACGTCGGCCTCCTCCTCCCCTTCTTTATATATGGGGGTGGGGGGGCACCCCAAAGGCACATCAATTGTTCTCTTAGCCGTGTGCGGTGCCCCCCTCCACAGTTTACTCCTCCGGTCATAGCGTCGTAGTACTTAGGCAAAGCTTTGCGCGGATCACATCACCATCACCGTCACCATGCCATCGTGTTGACGGAACTCTCCCTTGACCCTCTGCTGGATCAACAGTTCGAGGGACGTCATTGAGCTGAATGTGTGTTGAACACGGAGGTGCCATACATTCGGTACTAAGATTGCTTGGATCGCGAAGACATTCGACTACATCAACCGCGTTAACCTAATGCTTCCGCTTTCGGTCTACAAGGGTACGTGGACACACTCTCCCCCTCTCATTGCTATGCATCTCCTAGATAGATCTTGTGTGATCGTAGGAATTTTTTTGAAATTGCATGCTACATTCCCCAACAGTGGCATCCGAGTCAGGTCTATGCGTAGATGATATGCACGAGTAGAGCACAAAGAGTTATGGGCGATAATAGTCATACTGCTTACCACCAATGTCTTATTTTGATTCGGCGGTATTGTTGGATGAAGCGGCCCGGACCAACATTACATGACCATGTTCATGAGACCGGTTCTACCGACGTGCTTTGCAACAGGTGGCTGGCGGGTGTCTGTTTCTCCAACTTTAGTTGAATCGAATTTGACTATGGTCGGTCCTTGTTGAAGGTAAACAACACACTTGACGAAAAATCGTTGTGGTTTTGATGCATAAGTAAGAATGGTTCTTGCTAGAAGCCCGTAGCAGCCACGTAAAAATTGCAACAAAAAAGTAGAGGATGTCTAACTTGTTTTTGCAGGGCATGTTGTGATGTGATATGGTCAAGATGTGATGAGATATAAATTGTTGTATGAGATGATCATGTTTTGTAAAAGTTATCGGCAACTGGCAGGGGCCTTATGGTTGTCGCTTTATTGTATGAAATGCAATCGCCATGTAATTGCTTTACTTTATCACTAAGCGGTAGCGATAGTCGTAGAAGCAATAGTTGGTGAGACGACAACGACGCTACGATGGAGATCAAGGTGTCAACCGGTGACGATGGAGATCATGACGGTGCTTTGGAGATGGAGATCAAAAGCACAAGATGATGATGGCCATATCATGTCACATATTTTGATTGCATGTGATGTTTATCTTTTATGCATCTTATTTTGCTTACTACCGCGGTAGAATTATAAGATGATCCCTCACTAAATTTCAATGTATAAGTGTTCTCCCTGAGTATGCACCGTTGCTATAGTTCGTCGTGCTGAAACACCATGTGATGATCGGGTGTGATAAGCTCTACGTTCACATACAATGGGTGCAAGCCAGTTTTGCACGTGCAGAATACTCGGGTTAAACTTGACGAGCCTGGCATATGCATATATGGCCTCGGAACACTGAGACCGAAAGGTCGAACGTGAATCATATAGTAGATATGATCAACATAGAGATGTTCACCATTGAAAACTACTCCATCTCACGTGATGATCGGACATGGTTTAATTGATATGGATCACACGATCATTTAGATGGCTAGCTCTATCTAAGTGGGAGTTCGTTAGTAATATGATTAATTGAACTTTAATTTATCATGAACTTAGTCCTGATAGTTTTGCATATCTATGTTGTTGTAGATCAATGGCCCGTGCTACCGTCCCTTTGAATTTTAATGCGTTCCTAGAGAAAGCTAAGTTGAAAGATGATGGTAGCAACTACATGGACTGGGTCCGTAACTTGAGGATTATCCTCATTGCTGCACAGAAGAATTACGTCCTGGAAGCACCGCTAGGTGCAAGACCCGATGCAGGAGCAACTTCGGATGTTATGAACGTCTGGCAGAGCAAAGATGATGACTACTCGATAGTTCAGTGTGCCATGCTTTACGGCTTAGAATCGGGACTTCAAAGACATTTTGAACGTCATGGAGCATATGAGATGTTCTAGGAGTTGAAGTTAATATTTCAAGCAAATTCCCGGGTTGAGAGATATGAAGTCTCCAACAAGTTCTATAGCTGCAAAATGGAGGAGAATAGTTCTGTCAGTGAACACATACTCAGAATGTCTGGGTACCATAACCACTTGACTCAGTTGGGAGTTAATCTTCCTGATGATAGTGTCATTGACAGAGTTCTTCAATCACTGCCACCAAGCTATAAAGGCTTCATGATGAACTATAATATGCAAGGGATGGAAAAGACTATTCCCGAGCTCTTCGCGATGCTAAAGGCCGCAGAGGTAGAAATCAAGAAGGAGCATCAAGTGGTGATGGTTAACAAGACCACTAGTTTCAAGAAAAAGGGCAAAGGGAAGAAGGGGAACTTCAAGAAGAATAGCAAGCAAGTTGCTGCTCCCGGGAAGAAGCCCAAGTCTGGACCTAAGCATGAAATTGAGTGCTTTTACTGCAAAGGGACTGGTCACTAGAAGCAGAACTGCCCCAAGTATTTGGCGGATAAGAAGGATGGCAAAGTGAAAGGTATATTTGATATACATGTTATTGATGTGTACCTTACTCATGCTCGTAGTAGCGCCAGGGTATTTGATACTGGTTCTGTTGCTCATATTTGCAACTCGAAACAGGGGCTATGGATTAAATAAGATTGGCTAAGGATGAGGTGACGATGCACGTCGGAAATGGTTCCAAGGTTGATGTGATCACCGTCGGCATGCTACCTCTACATCTACCGTCGGGATTAGTTTTAGACCTGAATAATTGTTATTTGGTGCCAGCGTTGAGCATGAACATTATATTTGGATCTTGTTTGATGCGAGATGGTTATTCATTTAAATCGGAGAATAATGGATGTTCTATTTATATGAGTAATATCTTTTATGGTCATGCACCCTTGATGAGTGGTCTATTTTAGTTGAATCTCGATCGTAGTGATACACATATTCATATTATTGAAGCCAAAAGATGCAAAGTTAATAATGATAGTGCAACTTATTTGTGGCACTGCCATTTAGGTCATATTGGTGTAAAGCGCATGAAGAAACTCCATGCTAATGG